>NC_056744.1:63561487-63636487 GCF_019279795.1 Protopterus annectens | reverse complement strand
TATCTTTGTAATTATACAAATCAGCTAACAATAATTATGCAAACTATTAATATATTTGTAATTATACAAATCCAACTATCATTGTGAGTTTTGTTTACACAGATGTGCTCTTCATTTGACTGCAAAGAAATTTCGTAGATACCACTCCATTTTGAGATATTTGCATAATTATAAATTGTATGCACGTTTCCAGACTTAATGGCAAATAAAAATAAATATCTGTAAAACAGTATTAGTTGGGCACAACTATCACTGCCAGTTTTATTTTTTGGCATTTTGTATGCTTTCATTTGATACCATGAAGTACCATAAAAACATCCTCTGGTTAAAGTTATTGCAATAATTGTTAATCTATAGCATATATTCAGAATATTTCAGGAAAATAACAAAGAGGTTTGCTAGTACAGAGTACTGCACTGGTCTGAGTAGTCATTCCTAATCTCTGTGGTGACTTGGCATGTGAAATGCTCTTCAACAATACATCCAGGTGGACAATGCTTGACATATTTACACAAATATGATCTACTTTAGAAGAGTGACAAGTCAAAAGACTGAAAATCCAAAATAGTGAACACATTTTTAATGCAGGGTGCAAGTCTCCCTGCACCCATCATGTGGGGGCCTGGGCCCCCCATACCACCTGCTAACTATATATACCAACTCCAAGATCACACAACAGTGGAGAAGGGGCAAATTCCATCATTCAGTATTTTGAATTTTTAGTCTTTTGGGATTCAGTCTTTTGTTTGTTCAGTCTTCTGAAGTAGGCCCATATATATATATATATATATATATATATATATATATATATATATATATATATATATATATATATATATATATATAAATAGATAGATAGATAGATATAGATATATGTATAGATATATATAGATATATATGCAGATATGATATATATTTATAGATATATATGCAAATATTAATATAAAATTACAAAACAAGTATAAATAGCAGATTACTAGCAGGCAAACAACAGGTATTTGTTGTGTTTGCTGTATTATGTAAGGTTTCATTTGAAACAATACAGTATCATATAACCACCTTCTGATTCAATGTATTAATGTAATTATTATTATTTAGCACATTTTTATATTTCTGGAAAATAATCCACATTTTCTCTGATAATGATTAGCAAATTTAGCTGAGCAGCTATTACTGAACTTTATTGTGAGTGGGTATGTGAAATTATATTCTAGAGTATGCCCAAAGACAGTGCCCGAGATATTTGCAACAATATAATATTTTTGCATATATGCTTTTTGTATTGCTAAACAAGTGTAAATAGCAAAATGGCAAAAGCAAAAAACCAAGGCTCACTCACAATTTTTGAAACATTATTTTTATTTATTTATTTTATTTATTTGCAGTTTGTTTGCCAGGATGGTCCATAGGGCCACTAGGAGCCCGTTTTCAATGGAGTCCTGGAGAGAAGCACTCCAGAATAATACAAAAAATACAATATAAAATATAAATACAATGATAGAAGTTGCAAGCTTACAAATTATGAAATTACAAAATATGAGAGAATTTGGAAAGTACATAGTAATAAGTTTCAGTGTATTGGCATTATTTTGGAGCAATTAGTATGGTGCAAAAAAAATTTATTATAAACAAATACAGTTCTTGTACAATCTGATAGTTCCTACTGCTATTGCTAGGAGTTATAGAAACTGTAGGAGTTTATTTACAGGTATAATAATATCTTGTGGGGAGTGAGAAAGGTAAGGGAAGCTATGTAGCATGAGAACAAGAGCATTCCCACTGTGAAGTTAGGTATGAGTGAAGTAAGGTTTTGAAGGCAGACAGACTGTTAGTGGTAGGGATAAAAGGTTGGAGAGAATTCCAGTGGCGTGCTAGAGAGAAGGATAGAAGATGTTTGCCTGGTGGACGGGCACGTTTGTGCACTTCTATTAGGTTTTGGAAGTTAGATCTTAGACATCTACTAGGTTGATGCTTTTAGAAGGTAGAGACAAGGGGGGGGCAGAGAGAGGGGCTAAAAATAATTTTGTGTGCTGGGATAAGTTGAGTGTAGGAGAGATAATTGGGTAGCTGAAGCCAGTTCAGTTGATGTAGTTAAATACAGTGATGGGTAGAGGATCTCTGGCCAGTTGCAAATTTTGAAATTTTGTAGTAGCAGGAGGAGACTTTTGACTTGAGGGAGGATTGTAGACTAGTAAGGATAGAGACACCATATAGGAGGGAAGGGATAACGTAAGTAGTAGCGAGAGCAAGCCTGTTGGAAGGAGAGATGTAGCGGTTGTGGCGATAAAGTAAGCCAAGTTTCTTATGTGTTTTTTTAATATTTACTTGTATATGGGTATCACACTTTAGCTGATCATCAATGAGGACTCCTAATAGTTTTGCAGTGGGGACTATTTCAAGAGGTGTGTTATTTTGGCTGGTGATAGAGAACGAACTTTTGTCGAGGGTGATAGCTTTAGAAGGGGTAAATATCATTAGCTTAGTCTTGGTTGCAGTGAGTGCCAGATGGTTGTGCAGCATCCATTGTTCAGTAGAAGAGAAGGTATCCTGGGTTAATTCTGCTAGTGAGGAAGTAGAGGTAGCAGAGCAGATTATTGTCGCGTTGTCATCGTACTGTATGAGGTTAGTATTAGAGATGGCATGGTGAAAGTCGTTTATGAAGATAATGAAAAGAAGGGGACATAGAATTGAACCTTGGCGCACACCTGTGGGAGTATTTAGGAAGGCAGAAATAGCTTTTTTCCACTTGACTGTTTGTTGCCTGTCTGATAGGTAACTGGTGAACCAGTTGATAGAGGAGTGGGATAGATTTAGTTTAGAGAGTTTAGTGAGAAGAAGGTTGTGAGAAATGGTGTTGAAGGCCTTTGAAATGTCTAAGAGAAGGGTGGACACAGTGTGACTGTTGTCACAGGCCTTATTAACAGTTTCCAGGAAGGAGAGGAGGGTGGTGGTGGTGTGGCCAGGTCAGAATCCATATTGTGTGTGAGTGAGAAGGTTATTACTTAAGAGGTAGGGTAGAAGTTGTAGGTGGATACATTTTTCGAGAGGTATAGAAATAGGGATAAGACAGCGATTGGTCAGAAGTTAGGGATGTCATTATTGTCCCATCCTTTATGGAGTGGTATAATAAAGGCTTTTTTCCAGAGCTGGGGGGCATGGCACTCTAAGACTGATTGATTTATTAGTATGCAGATACGGCAGGCAACAGCTTCTGTTGCTATTTTTAGGAAGTAGGAGGGTATCTCAGCAGGAGCATTAGACCATGATTTCATTTTTAAAAGTAATTTTTTTATGATAGAGATGGGGATAGGGTTCGTGGAGAAGGGAGGAGAGTGAGAGCTGAAGTTAGTAGAAGAGAAAGGAAAGTGTGTAGGTGTGTGTGGGGAAGCAGAATTATTAATGAAGGATGATATTAGTTTAGCTATGGAATCCATAAAAAATGAGTTGAACTGGGAAGCAAATTCTAAGTCGGAGGGATTTGGGTCTGGGCAGGGATTCTCTTTTTCACCTGGGTTAAGGAGAGAGGAAATTCCATCCCCAAATTTTTTCAGGTAAGTATTATGGTTGGTTTGGAGTGTGGAAAAATATGCTTTGCGATCTGAGGTCATATGTTTTTTTACTTTGTTACAAAGCGTTTTATATTAGTTTAGGGCGATGCTAGTTTTAGTTTTATGGTAGTGTTTCCAGACTTTATCCCAGAGCTGTATGAAGAGTAAGGTACCCTTAGTTAGCCATGGCATGGGGTTGCTTTTTGTACGTTTTGTTCTCCATGGGGCAATTGAGTCATGCAGGTTTAGAAAGGTTGTATTAAAGTAGGTAACAGCATTATCTAGGTATAGAGTTTTTAGTGGATTCCAGTTTGTTCTTTTTAGTGCATCTGAGAATTTGACAGGGTTAAAGTATTTTAGGTATCGAGTAGAGGTATAGACATGGGTTAGGTGTAGGGATGAGGGGAAGCTGATGGGCAAAAGTGGGAAGGTGATCACCTAGTGGGTCTGGAAGGGTACCACCATTAGTGATATAGTGAGGATGTGAAACTAGAATCCAGTCTAGAGTGCTTTAGAGTCTTTAGAAGGTCTAGTTGTTGAGGTAACAAGTTGAGTGAAGTTGTAAAGATTTATATTTAAGGAGTTGGTTGGAGATTGATTTGTGGCCCAGTTAATGTTAACATCACCCACAATTATAGTTTAGTTTGTAATGTTGGTAGAAAGCCAGGATAGAATGTCTTGGAGGAGTGGGACATTGTCTCCATGAGGGATATAAACGGTGATAATGCAGATAAGCTTCTGGTTGTTTACCTGAATAAGGGCTGGAATTAATTCAGCATTACCAAATTAGGGAATAGGTTTGGAGTATGGGGTAACTAGAAGGGAAGAGGAGTAAAGGAGAGCAACACCTCCCCCTTTTTTGTGTGCTATGTCTTTTCTAATAATAGAGTAGTTGGGTGGAATCAATTCTGTGTCTTTTATATGGGGTTTGAGCCAGGTTTCAGAGATGGACAGGATGCCTGGTTGATTATGGAGAAGCCAGGCATGGAGGTTGGAGATTTTATTACAAATGCTCTGGGCATTTAGATCTGTGAACTGGAGGGACTTACCAGCTGAATGGGGAGGGTAGAATGGGAAGGTAGAGTTTTGTGAGGGACAGGGTCCAGGGTTTGGGTGTATGTCACCAGAGAAAAGGACAGAGATAAAGTAACAAATATGGGAGAGGAGGTATTTAAATTGTTTAGTATCAAGTTTGTAGGTTGTAAGCTTTGTTGAGACAGAGAGCTAGTATAGATGGGAGTGGTGTTTTGGGGTTAGTTATGAGTTTATAGGGGAAGAGCATAGTTGTTGATAAAGTAAAGGCTAGGGAATATGCAGGATAGTGGGAGTGCATGCTGTATATGGACTGAGGTAGCAGTGTGAAATAAGGGGGAGTTTTTAGCATAGAGAGGTACTGTGAGATAGTTAAGACATTACGTAAACTTTCATTTGATACCACAAAGTAATATACATAATATAAGTATGCATATATATATATATATATATATATATATATATATATATATATATATGTGTGTGTGTGCGTGTGTGTGTGTGTGTGTATTTATACATACATACATATACATATATATATATATATATATATATATATATATATATATGGGTCTACTTCTAAATTCAAACTTTCAAAATGTCGAGTCTCTTATGGTTCTCGAGAAACTTCAAAATTTAAATAAAAAAAAAATAAAAACAAAAAAATATTTTTTTTTTTTTTGTTTTTTTACATTTTGGGCAAGCACCCCTGCAACCCACACCCCCTGCAAATTAAATATACCAACTGAGAGATTACACTAGAGCAAGGAAAAGAGCAAATATAGCATTCTGCACTGTACGTCGATCTCCATTTAAATGGTTTGAAGTTTCAAAACTTTGATCTTACGGTAATGACCATAAGAAAGTCAACATTTTGAAAGTTTGAATTTTAGAAGTATACCTATATATATATATATATATATATATATATATATATATATATATATATGGGTCTACTTTGTTTCGTTGAATCTCATTTCACTGAACTTCATTTCACCCTGACCACTTCGCTGAACTTATTTTACCGAATCTCAATTCACTGAACTGCAGTTAGTATATATGGCACTGTATAGAGTACTGTAAGGCAAGTAATAGGTGTATGCCCTTTTCCCCACTGTAGCATGATCCTGGAGTTAGTATATATAGTTAGGGGTATGTGGGGGGTACAGCCCCCACATTTGGGGGTGTGGGGGGGAGTAGCCCCCCACTTAGTTTGAGTACATATTGTCTTCTGGAGAGAGTTAGGCATTGGTGTAGGAACTATGCATGTCTATTATTTAAAATGTATTGTTTTGAAGTTTTTGGTAAAATACAATATAAGGCAAACAAGGCCCCCCACACCCCTAAATGTGGGGACTGTACCCCCCCACACCCCCTAACTATATATGCTAACTCCATGATCGCACTACAGTGGCGAAAAGGACATATACCGTTTACTTCAGCAACAAGAAAAGCACCCACCACTTCTGGCTAGGCAAGAAAAACAACACAACCAGGATCGAATATAGGTTCATAGGTTCATAGGTTCATAGGTTTATACTAGGCTATCTGCCCTAAGGCATTTATAAGCCTAGCCCAAGTTTTTGTGGCTTACGCCACCCTTTATATGAAAAAATACTGTGCCCATTAGTTTGTTGTGCCTCTGTCCAGCAGTGACACAGATATGATTCCCGGGGTAAACCTACGATCTCCCATCCACAGGTCTAGATTTCTCTTGAACAGAGTCAGCGAGGTGCTCTGCCTCACATGGACCGGGATTTTATTCCACAGCATAGGGAGTCTCTGAGTGATAAATCTATCCCTCCAGCACGTCCTATTTATATCCGTGCTAAGGTTTAAGTCGCTTGCTCTAGTGGTTTTGGTGGATTTGGATTTTTGAGGTGGAGCATGTCCATTAATTCCGGGTTGGACATGGCCTTGTATGTCAGGCACATGTCACCTCTGAGCAGATGGTATGCGACTGAATAGAGCTGGAGTTTCTTCAATCTGGCAGCATATGACAGATTTTGGAGTCCCTTTATCCTTTTGGTGAGGAACTTTTGGGGTCTCTCCAATTGCTGCAGATGTCGGGTGAGATACATCCCGAATGGGGCATTGTACTCGATCATTGGTCTGATAAGTGAAGAGTACAGGGGAACAATGACCTCACTAGATCTGGATGTGAATCCCTTCATGATCAGGTGGGCAATGTAGAAGGTCTTTCTAACCACTTTAGCAATGTGAGTGTCAAAAGAAAGGCCACTGTCAACCTGGGTCCCCAGGTCCCTGATAACCTCTTCTGTGCTTAGTGGATTGCCACCTATATGGTAGCTTGGGGTTACCTTGTTTTTCCCGAAGGGTATGACTATACATTTTTTTGGCATTTAACTTCAGGCCATGGCTCTGGCACCAGCTATCTGTTTCCCTGAGTCCCTTCTGAAGGATATCCGTGTCCGATGCACTTTCCACTATGGCGCCCAGTTTGCAGTCGTCTGCAAACTTTGTCAGCCAAAGTCCTCCCATGTTGGCCTGTACTTCTGAGAAGTAGATGCCAAACAATAGGGGGCCAAGGACCGAGCCCTGTGGGACACCACTTGTGACCGGCTTGGAGTCTGACACAGCGCCAGCAACTCTAACCCTGTGGGTTCTGTCCTTAAGCCAGTTTGCAACCCATCTTGTGACATATGGGTTTACATTTAAGCTGGTAAGTTTTTCTACAATACCCGAGTGGGGTATTGTGTCGAAGCCTTTGCAAGGTCAAGGTAGGCTGTATGGACTGCCTTTCCCTCATCAATGGCCTTGGTGACTGTTTCGAAGAAGTCGACCAAGTTCAAAAGGCATGATCTTCCCTTGACAAAGCCAAACTGGCTCGGGTCCAATGTCTGCAAGTCCCCTATATCTTTGTTTATGAGCTCCATTATGATCCTCTCCATAGCTTTGCAGACTAGACTTGTTAAGCTTATGGGGTGGTAATTACCAGGGTCCGTAGAGGCGCCGCCTTTGTGGAGTGGGACCACAGTTGCCATACGCCACTCCTTGGGCATGTATCCTGTGGTAAGGCTGAGATTAAGCAGCTGCCTTATGTGCGGGTTTAATTCCTCATTTAGCTCGTGTAGCACACAGCCGGGGACACCATCCGGTCCCACTGATGCTGTGTTTTAGCTTTAGAGAGAGCAGCTTTCACCTGCGCATTTGAGATGTCCGGGAGGCTACACTCGGCTGGGATAGTTATCTCTCCTTTAGGGGAGAGGGGTGAAGTTTGCACTGAACCTGTCTGCCAGTATGTTGGCAATGTCTGTGGGTTCAGTGATTTTTGTATCATTTTGGACTAATTCTGAGCATATCTGGGAGTTTCCACCCAGGTTCCTAACATAGCTGAAAAAGGCCTTATGATTGTCCTTTGAATCCATGGCAATTTTTCTCTCAAAATTGGCCTTAGTTGATTTTATGAGTGCTCGTATTTTTTACTAATAATGATCAGGGGTGACTTCCCTTTTATGGATTTTGTTCTATCATGTAATAGCTTTCTCCTCTTATTGTAAAGTTTGTTAATGGCTGGGGTCCACCAGACTGGACGTTTGCCCTTTGTGGAAAGAGTCTTGGTTTTATTTGGGATTGTCTGATCCATGCAGTCCTGGAGGTGTTCATAGAAGGCATTTGTAAGGGCTTCCGCAGCTTGGGTTGTGGTTTCCTCTGGCTCAGGGGCCTTGAAGGATACCACACCAGTCTTGAGTAGTGTGAAGTTTGCTTTAGAGAAGTTCTTCACTATGGTCTTTTTTGTTTGGGGTGGGGGCGGGACGTGGATTTCCAGTGAGATTAGTTTATGATCAGATCTCACCAATGAGGGATATACTTCCGGTGTGGAGCATTTTGTCCCCATGTTTGTGACAATGAGATCTAGTATATTTTCTCCTCTCGTGGGAACAGTGACTAGCTGTTCCATGGCATTTGAATATATGAACTCCAGGAACCGTTGGGCTAGAAAGTTAGGGCTTGAGTAATGTTCCCAGTCTATATTTGGGTAGTTGAAGTCACCCAATATGATGGTGTTTGGAGATACATTTATACCCTCCAGTGTCTTCAGGAAGGCTGTGTGGGGTTCCTGAGTTTGAGAGGGTGGCCTGTAGCATGCTACAATTTGTAGAGCAGTTTTGCCTATGGTTAGTTGCACCTGGATGGTTTCCGAAGCTTCGTGCGTTGCCACCAACCTGGAGGTGTGGGTATCCTTTATGAATATGGATACACCCCCTCCTTTTGTGGTGTGGTTGGTAGGTTGCCATGTTTGTAATTTATTTATCTGCCTATGTAGATCCCCTTTAGACATATTCAGAAAATATAATAAAATGCCTAGCGCCTCGGCTTTAAGCCTTCAAAGGAGAATAAAAAGCACAAAAAACACCCAAACATTTATAACACAGCCAATTTACATTAATTACGTAATTACTCTCAATTAAACTAAAAAGACTTCCCAATTACATTCCTCATTAGTACCTATTGGGCTTAAAGTCCCATACTTTAAAATGAAATCAGTCTCTTTATACAAAAGCTTTTTCTTTATATCCAAATTACATTCTTTTTCACAAATATGTTCTAATATAGTACACAGTAAACCATCTGGACTTTTATTATGGTATTTTTCAAAGTGCACTGCAAGAGGGCTTTCAGGTTTAGCATTTTTAATATCCCTGACATGTTCTTGAATTCTAAGTTTAAAAGCCCTCTTCCTTTCACCCACATAGAGCATGTTGCAAGGACATTTTATAGCATAAAGTATCCCTTCTTTGTTACATGAAAACTTATGATTTGCTTTAAAAGAAATTCCATTAATATACTTAAATGTACTACATACATATTTACATATAATGCATCTTCCGCATGGGAATGTGCCTACTACATTTATCATAGGGTCAATAATTCAGCTAGGGGAGAAAAATCAGCATGTACTAATATATCTCGGATACTTTTACCTTTACAATATGAAAACATAGGTGCCTTACATATTTTCTCAGAAAGTTCCTTAAATTTAAAAGGAAATTCCAATAATGTTTAATCACACCTTTTACTTCACTAGATAAGATATCATAAGTGGTAACCACAACATTTTTCTTAGACACTTCATTATTTTTTATATTGGTAGGTTGCCATGTTTGTAATTTATTTATCTGCCTATGTAGATCCCCTTTAGCCATATTCAGCAGGGTGTATACATTTTGTTTACAGTAGCCCCTTTTGATAAATAATTTAGCTGTTACATTAAGCTCATGTATTAGATCTGAGCTATTATTGCAAAGACGTTGAACCCAAAGAAATTCCCCATAGGGTAAAGAGTTTATTAGGTGGAGTGGATGACAACTGTCTGCTCCAAGAAAATGCATACCCTCCTCAAATCTACGATGTATTTTACTTATGATTTTTCCATTGGTTTCCCCAGTTAAGAAAATATCTAAAAATATTACTGATCTACCTGTTTGTACACCATCAAACTTTAAAGCAAATGGATTTTTCTGAAGTTCATCAATAAAATTAGTAACTTTTTCATGGTCCCCTTTACAAATAAAAATTAAATCATCTATGTACCTATAATATTGTGTCACATGTTCTTGAAAAAAATGTAAACTATATAAATAATCCATTTCAAACTGTCCCATCATAATGTTGGGATACATGGGGGCAAAGGCTGCCCCCATTTCCATACCTTGTAATTGATGGAATATATTGTCATCAGATTAAAAAAATATATTAGTTAAACAAAACTCATATATAGTTAAATAATGTAATATGTTAAAGGGCTATCTCCTAATACTTTTCTTAATGCTTCAAGTCCATGTTTATGTTCAGTGCTGGTGTACAAACTTAACATCTATAGTTAACCAATATATTTCTTCTGACCATAATGTAAATTTTATCTTTTCTAAAAAGTCATAACAATCTTTAATAAATGAAGACTGTTTAGTAACATATGGTAACAGAAAATTATTTAGGAACTTGACCATTTTAGCCCATACTATTCAAAAAATATTTGCATGCTGAAACAATTGGGTTTTTGCTCAGGAGGGTTATGCATATTTTTGTGAATCTTGGGCAGATAGTAAAATTTAGCAATTTCATAACCCCGTACATCAAATTTATTTTTACATCATCGTTGGAAAAATAACCTAATCTAACACCCTTATTCAAAAGGTCCAAATATTTACCAATGGCTTCCTCATATTTTTTCATATAGCTTCTTCTATAAATAGTAACATCATTCAAGTGGTCATAACACATCTTGGCATACTGAGTAAAATGCATAATTATAACTTTATTTCCCTTATCTGCTGGTTTAAATATAAGTTGTCAATTTTTGCTTAGTCCCTGTAATGCTTATAGTGTACTATATTAGAACATATTTGTGAAAAAGGATGTGATTTGGATATAAAGAAAAAACGTTTTGTATAAAGAGACTGTTTTCATTCTAAAGTATGGGACTTTAAGCCTAATAGGTATTAATGTGGAATGTAATTGGAAAGTCTTTTTAGTTTGATATTAATTATGTAATTAATGTAAATTGGCTGTGTTATAAATGCTTGGGTTTTTTGTGCTTTTTATTCTCCTTTGAAGGCTTAAAGCCAAAGCGCTAGGGATTTTATCAAATTTTCCATATATCTTTTACTTACCTTACAGTACTCTACACAGTGCCATATATACCAACTGCAGATGTCTTTCGTGTTTCACTGCTGCAGTCATCACCTGTGGGTTATCCCTGCTGTGGTAGCCCTTGGCTGGCCCAAATACCAGAGTCAGTGTTTTTGTGCACAGGCTGCTGTCGCCTGTAGTCTAACGTCAGATCATCAATATTATAAAGCAAGGCAGCCGACATCATTACATCTGTCTTTCTTGCCGTGGAGCCTGTAGCAGAAGCAGTTTGCATTAGTGCTGGTTGATCGCTACCAGAAGTCAAACTTCAGCAGAAAGCATCTAAAGCTAAGTACCACATTGGGGACCCTTTTTTCTTGCTCTAACCAGTGTCCAAAAAGGTTAACAATTATCTCGCCTGTGGAAAGCAGATCCCACACCAAGACTTTCATTCCTACTCCATCACTTGTTTAGGCCCAGACCATGACGTCCCTTGTTGCTGATTCTGTACCCTCTTTAATGCGAGAACCATTCACCATAAAGCTCTTTTTGTAGACAATTATTTTATATTCCGTCTTTGAATTCCGATATGGCGTTCATCAGCCAACAATCCGCCGATATTCTGAAAAAACTTAAAGGTAGAGACAGACAACACAAAGCTAAGCCTTCTGATGACGCTACCGCTAAGCAAGTTGTCAGTTCTCTGGAATTCAGTGAGGTGCTTTCGCAGCTCCTGATACCCGACTCGCTTTCTACCCAGGCCTCTGTCAAGACCCTTTCGGAGTCCAGTATGCTGCAGAAATCAACTTCATTTTCTGAGCCTTTGGCTGTCTCTGCCTCGGTTGGGTCCAGAGACGCGACGCAGGTACCGGCTTCCGAGGAGGGCATTCGCACTACTGATTCTAGACAAAAAACTACGTCTTCTCTTCCGACTACCATTTCTCAGAGACCGACGGAGTCTCTCAGGCCTCAAAGCCAGGCCACTCCTAGGAAATCTGCTTCTAGCCACCATCTTGCTACTGCTCCCCCTCCCCAAACTCAAATGTTTAAAATGGCGAAGGATCACATCTCCCTCATCCGAGGTACTCAAGCCCCCACCCCAAAAAGGAAAAGGCTTCCTTCGCCAGAAATTATGACAGACCAAGAGTCTGAGGAATCAGATTATTCTGCTTTTGAAGAGGAAGCAGGCCTCTGTTGAGACCCTTTCGAAGTCCAGTATGATGCAGAAATCCATTTCATCTTCCATGCCTTTGGCTATCTCTGCCTCGGTTGGGTCTGGAGCCATGACACAGGCACCAGCTTCTGAGGAGGCTGTTCACACTACTGATTATAGACAAAAAACGACGTCTTCTCTTCTGACTACCGTTTCTCAGAGACCAATGGATTCTCTCAGGCCTCAAAGCCAGGCCACTCCTAGGAAATCTACTTCTAGCCACCATCTTGCTGCTGCTCCCCCTCCCCAAACTCAAATGCTTAAAATGATGAAGGATCTCCTCTCCCTTATCTGAGGTACTCAAGCCCCCACCTGAAAAAGAAAAATGCTTCCTTCTCCAGAAATTATGACAGACCAAGGCTCTGAGGAATCTGAGTATTCTGCCTTTGAGGAGAAATAACAGCCCTTAACTGTTTATGAGGATTCAGATGCAGAGGAATCCATCCCCTCTGCCTCCCCTCCAGAGGACCTTTCCTTTAGGGAAACCCTCCGCTCCCTCAGGGAGCATTTTCAGTGGGAATCTCAGGACTATCCACAGTCAAAGAAATGATTTAGAGAGTTTCTGGACCTGCCTCAGCTCAGACCCCTGGCCATCCCTCCTATTCAAGAAGTGGTGGATGATGTTTTCCTTGAACCCAGCTTAACCCCTGATGCCCTGCCTCCTGCTCCAGCTAAACCTGACAGGTACTACAGAGTACCAGATTCTCACAAATGCCTGTACAGTAACCCTGATGCAGACCCTTTGGTCAATACACAAGGACCCAAAGGGGCTAAGACTAGTTCTGCCAAGAATTATTTTCCTTTTGACAAAGACTCCAGGTCTCTGGACAGATGGGGTAAGAAAGTATACACCTCTGCAACCTTAGCTATGAGAGCACTCAGTTGTCTGTTTCATATGTTAAAATATCAACAACACACCTTGGAACAAATAAAGCAGAAGATTGCTACCTGTCCTGATGGTGCCAACTTAAAAGAGCTGGCAGAATTGCTTCACTCTGCTGGTCAAGTGGCCAAGTATGCATTACAATGTGGATATGATGCACTAGAAGCCTCTAGTAGGGCAGCAGTAACAGGATCTGTTATTAAAAGACATGCATGGCTGAAGGATCAACCTGTCCCTGATCATGTCAAATCTAAACTTATTGATGCACCCCTAGATAAGGAATACCTGTTTAGGGAAAAAGCAAAAGAGGTGCTTAAAAAGATGGAAGACAAAGCAAAATCTATGAAAACAGTAAAAGATTTCTTTCAAGTTCAACCACCCAGATTCAGCAGAAACTTCCCTTCTAAATACTGGTCCTTCCCTGCACCCAGCAGACAGGGCCAAAGTAAGCCCCACAGGTACAGGACATCCAGGCCCCTATCCCAGGGCCAGCAAAGAAGCAAACAATGGACCACTTCCACCTCTAAGGATGGGAGTTCTAAGCCAAGCGTCTATGGTAAACACTCACAATGACTCCTTTCACTCATCTAAAACTAGGAGGAAGACTCACCCTCTTCAAGGACAATTGGGTCTCTATAACCAAGGACCAATGGGTATTAAAAATAATTTCTCAGGGATACAGATTCTCCTTCAGCGAACTCCCAGTTCCAAGAGGGTACCTAGACCTCCCCCCAAACCAGTGAGCAGAGGCATTAAAACAGCTAAAAACAATAATTCCCCAGGGGGCAGTAGAACCTGTCCCTCCAGATCAAACAGGGAAAGGTTTTTATTCCAGACTATTCCTTGTTCCTAGAAAAGAGGCCACTTGGCACCCCATACTGAATCTATCCAAACTGAAGACCTCCTTGGTGGTCCCCAGATTCAAAATGCTAACCTTGCAGCAGCTCCTGCCTATGCTCACACAAAATGCCTGGCTGGTGACGCTAGACCTAAAAGATGTCTACCTCCACATCCCCATCCAAGAATCGTGCAGAAAATTCATGCACTTAAGAGCAGGCAAATAGCACTTTCAGTTCTCTGCACTGCCCTTTGGTTTATCAGCTGCTCCCACAGTATTCACCAAATGCTTGGCCCCACCTATAGCATTCTGCAGACAGAGAAATATACAGATTTACCCTTACCTGGACGACTGCCTCATTCAGGCGAACATGAAAGAAAAGTTGCTCCAGGATCTTCTCTTTGTCAAAAAATGCCTAACTTCCCTAGGGTTCACCATCAACGAGAAAAAATCAAGGCAAAACCCCACTAGGAAAATTGTTTTCCTGGGAGCTGTGCTTGACACAGAAACCCTAATGGCCTTCCTATCCCCAGAAAAGCAGAGCTTCCTGCCTCTCTACTTCACACAACTGGCTTCCAGAAGTCACCTCAATGCAAGGAAGATCCTGCAAGCCCTGGGATACATGGCATCTTGCATCCTTCTCATCCCTCTCACCAGGCTTCACATGAGAAAGCTTCAGTGGTACTTAAAGAACCTTTGGTGTCAGCGCTCTCAGTCCCTAGAGACCACTCTCCCACTGATTCCTTCCATAAGGGATGAATTTTCCTGGTGGGCAGAGGCCTGTGCCATGAACAAGGGTCTTCCCTTCATCCTCCACCCTTCCGGCCAGGCCATCACCACCAACACCTCAGACATAGCTTGGAGCACCTACCTTGTAGGCAGGTGTACCCAAGGGCTTTGGAGTGCCCAGCAACTTCACTTGCACATCAACCAGACAGAAATGATGGCAGTGCAAAATGCTCTAACTTCCTTCCAAACCCATCTCAGGCCAGGGGTCCTTCTTATAAAAACAGACAACACCACAGTAATGTGGTACATCAACAAGCAGGGGACCCCCAATCTTACTGCCTGTGCAGGTTAGCCATGAGTCTATGGCTTACAACCTCTGCCATGGGGCTACACCTGATTGCCCAACACTTAGAGGGATCAACAACATGCTGGCAAACCACCTAAG
Source organism: Protopterus annectens (assembly GCF_019279795.1). Lineage (NCBI taxonomy): Eukaryota > Metazoa > Chordata > Ceratodontiformes > Protopteridae > Protopterus > Protopterus annectens. Next base: position 63,621,205 of record NC_056744.1, on the reverse strand, counting down.
CAGAAACTTACTGGACCCCCCCCCCCACAAATGGCAGCTCCACAGAGAAATCTTTCTGCAAATCACCCAGGAGTGGGGAACCCCAGAGGTGAACCTCTTTGCCTCGCACTTCAACCACCAGCTGCACAAGTTTTGTACCAGGGAGTATCACCTCTGTGCATGGAAGGTCAATCCCTTGACCTTCCCCTGGACCTCCCTCTTTGTGTATGCATACCCTCCTCTGCCCCTTATTCCCCAAGTTTCTGATCACAATAAGAGAGGAGAGACCAAAGGCCATCTTCATCACTCCAGATTGGCCCAGACAGCATTGGTACCCCTTACTACGCAGTCTGACCTTACAGCCCCCCAAAGCTGCTTCCCCTAAGGTCAGACCTGCTGACCCAGGAGAGGGGGAAGGTACTACACCCAGACCTGCAGACTCTCAAACTTTCAGCATGGCTCATACACTAAAAACTAGCAAGCTAGCAAGATGTCACTGTTAAGCAAATAGGTCCTGGACATCATCACAGAGGTGAGAAGGCCCAGCACTAGAACATCTTATGCAGGAAAATGGAAAAGATTCTGCTCCTAGAAACAATCAAAAGGGGACAGTACCTCCCAACCTTCCATCCCTCTCATCCTGGATTACTTAGCAGAATTGCTCAATAGTGGCCTCTCCTTCTCCTCTATTAAAATCCACACACACACCCGCACACACACACGCGCACACACACACACACACACACACACACACACACACACACACACACACACACACACACACACACACACACACACACACACAAACACATACACACATACACACATACACACATACACATATACCTCATTCTTTACAAGGAGGTACAAACAGTAAAGCAAAATAACTGCTACAGGTATCATTTTGATTTACAGGTACTACTATGCATGCCCTGAAAATTCAAGCTTACTGAACAAATAACCAACATCAGATAAAGTAAACACCAATAAGTCACCAAAACCACCAATACCACTACTTCTTTAAAACCAGAGCAATATCAAAACAAATTTTACAAGGCACTTTGCTGGGATAGCAGCTGCTCAAAATTAGAAAGAAAACATAGTTGCAATTTAAAAAAAGAGTGCATTTGCTCCAGTAACAAAATTCCTAGCAAAATATTTCAAACTTTGTAAAAGGCAGCTACCCCATCCCAAATACAACCATGCAGCCATAAGCACTGTTGACTGCCTATGCCCATAGATTAGATATGTGATTATAAGAAAAAAAAATGTACTTCACTTACATTAGCAAAGAGAATCAGAGATCAAAACTAAAATCCAGCAATAAAGTCTCTTCAAGCATGCCACTCTTGGTGCACCAATGCTTTGTCTGAGAGGTGAGAACTGAATTTAAAGACACAGCATACATTTTGCTATACCCAATATATTACAGCTGTTCTCCTCTCAGCACAACACTATCAGTTTTGGACTCACAAGTAGGGTTGTAGGACCTTGACAACCCATTGCCTTTTCTATTAGCTAGTCCAAGCCTATTGGAAAGATAGTTGGGATCAGGCCCATTGGCACAAGCTCGTGATGTCACTTGTCTATTTATTCGGCCATTGTATTAGTTCATGATCATTTACCAGGATGAAATACCTACCCAATAAGTACTATTTGAAGAACAGAAGGTCATCTCAACTGCGAAACATTTTCTACCTATGTCCAAATGTCTTTTCTTAAGCATTGCTCATTCTTCTGCTAGTATAGCACAGGGGGTACTCCTTACCTTAAATGTCATTTACTTATTTTACAAATCAGAACCTGTCAACTGTTAAATGTTCTAACATTTTCAGTTCACCATTAATATCAGGTTTGAGCCAAAATTTTAAAATGTATTTTAAATCATGCATCTGTGCACTTATACCAATATACCAGGCAATACTGACGTAGTCTGGCCTAACACAATGTAGCCGGTCCAGTACAGAGTGTATGGACAAATGGCAGTTGTGCTGTAAAAGCCCAGAAGGCCACAGCATGACAAGGTGATCCTGGGACTGGACCAGTTTGACAACAGGCAGCCATGTCTAGAGCCATATTTTTGGGATTTTTTTCTACCCATAAATGGAATTACAGAATGAAATCCAGAAGGCATTGTGCAGTGGTTGAGCAGTATGCCACCTCTAGAGCAAAATTTGAGGCAACTGGACAAGAATGAAGAAACCAAAGCTGGCATATGGCATACAGTGAAAGAACCAGTCCTCTTCAACCCTGTTTAACATCCCTGTTTGACTCATTAAACTCATTCTCTGTCAAAAGTTTAATTTTAATACAGTTATAATTTATTTCCTTCTTAATAAAATGCAGTCCAAAATTCTACATTTCATCTTGTTTTACATTTAACATTCCATAAATAAATTATTTTATATTGCTTAACCTCTTACGCATTCAGACTTTCACTCTGTTGGTATTATTGTTACATTCAAATGAAAATCTGCAATGACCTTCCCTTCCCTTCACATCAATAATACTATATTTTAAGCCTATAGCAAGGATTATTTCCTTAGCCAAAATACTAGAAACTTTCACACACAGAAAAACAAAAAGTCATCATCTGTTCAAATTCTGTTGGCTTCAGACCTGGCTATACTACAATACCTCACGCACACAGCCATAACAAATGACTGATCATACTGTCAGAAACATACGTAAAGACTATATAACAGGCATCTTCTTTAGTGATTTAAATACTGCCTTTTAGTCGCTTCTACTAAAGTAACTACATAGTATTTGTTTCTCTAGAGGATCTCTCCCATGCTGTTGGCTTCAGACCTGGCTATACTACAACACCTCACACAACCAAATCAAATTACTGATTAAATTGTCAGGAACATAAATAAATACTGTATAACAGGGATCTTCTTTAGTGATTTGAAGACTGCCTTTTAGTCGCGTCTGCAAAAGTAACTACATTATTTTTGTTTCTACAGGGATCTTCTTTAGCGATTGGAAGACTGACTTTTAATCATTTCTACTAAAGTAACTGCATAGTATTTGTTTCTCTAGTGGATGGCGCCTATGATTTTCTAATTATGCTAGAGTTTTCACTGTGGGGATAGCATAAACCTCCTCTAATAGAGGTTCATGGGATATATGAGGTAATCCTTTAAGGATATCGAGTGTTTCAGCTATATGGCTTCTGAATATCAAAGATAATTTACGCTTTCATTTCTTAGAGATGGAAATGTATACTATTAATCATCTCAGCAAATGTTGATTGTGTGAGTATATATTTGAAACATACATTCTTTAAAGACAGCTGATGTCCATAACCATTTAAGGTGTCTGCAAAATATCCCATTTAACAACTAAATAAAAAAATAGAAAGGTCACACAGACAGACCAATTAGTAAAAACTACAAGAAAAACCTAGTCAGGCTAGAATTTTTCACTGTATGATACCTTAAACCTCCTATAATAGAGGCTCATGGGCTATATGCAAACGAGCCATTAAGACATCAAGTGTTTCAGCTATATGGCTTCTGAAGATCTTCAGAAACCAGAAAAACTTGAGCATTAAACAAGTCCCACAGAAAGGCATTAGCTTCCATGTCACATCTGTATTTATTTTTATTTTCTTAACCAGGTTTGCTCTTCTGGGCCAAGCCTATTTTCAGGCGGTCTATTAAAAAATGCTCCAGTACCAAATGTAGTCAGAGAAAGTTAGGATAAAACATAATTGTTTCCCAACATATTTATTTACAACATAAATATAAGGCCCATAATTATCCAAATCATCTAAGTAGTTTGGTACATAAGGCATTTCTGCTAACTTTCTTTGAAATGGGAAAATAGACTAATGCTACATCTCCTCAATATGGCCTTCACTTGTAGCATGTCTAGCTTATTAACACTGATACTAACAAGAACACCATTTGTTAACCTAAACTATCTCTCCTTGCACAGGACTGTTTATTGCCATATTAATGCATCAAGCTGTAAGCCCATTACTAATATCTCTATATCCCTTATATCCCACTATAAAGCTTTTCAAAGATCCATATATTACCAAAACCATGCAACAAAAATAATAGGCTATATCATTAATGTAGTGGTTAGCATCCCTGGCTATACCATATATAGAGATGATTGTATTGGTAAAAAGGCTGAGGGAGTCATGATATTCATCTATAACAACTACAGATCTCATATATCACCCAGCTGAAATTTAATTTTTGTCTCTATTCAGGTAAACCAGAAAAATGCTGTGTAATAGATTAATGTATATTAAGCCCAAACTCATCTTAAAACTAGTGTGTCTCCCACAACTCAGTGATCTGTTGAGATTATAACTGTAGAATTATTGATGCAGCTTCCATATATACTGGGACTCAAAAGGATAAAATGAGCTAATAAGTCAGTGTATAGTTTTAGATTTCTCACAGCTCATCAAACAGCCTGGACAGATACAAACACTGCGACCTACAATATACTGGATTGGGTCTTAGCAAGGATCACAAAAATATAACAAATACAGCGGTATTCTGTCCTAACCACATCAGCAATCACTTATCCATTGTATATGGAAATATAATTTTCCAACAAAACGAACCAATATAGTTAAAAGCCTAAAAAAATATACTCTTGCACAGAACCAGCCATGTATTATTGCAAACAGACTAGTCATTAATTACTATTTTTCTGTCCATAAATAATACCTTTGACATTTTTACTAGGATATTGACTGAGATCCATAATTAATAAGCACCACCAGACATATCAATGTCAAAAGAAATAAACCTGCTAGGAAAAATAAAGTAGTCAATCCTGCCTTGTTTGAAAAAGATAAAACATGGTAAACTTCTGAATTGCTTGGAGATGAAAATAAGGAATATATGTCAGAGTCACATGATTAAAAGATAGGACAAATTCAAGTTCTATGCCTCACTCCAAAACCATGGCATTAACAAGGCAGAATTCCTCATGACAACTATTAATAAACTTACTTGTCAGATTCAATAACTAATAATCCAATGGGACATACATCATATGTTGAAACTGCAAAGACTTTTCAGTTTTATTTCTCTGCAATTACCAAGTCTTGCTTAGAATGTATATCCAAAAAAACACCCCTGACACAACTCCAAACAATACAAGTGGAGAACTCTTTATGATGTAAGTATTACGTTTGTATGAAGACTGCTCAAAGAAAAAAAAAAACATTAGTTGGTAACTTCTTCCCTGCTTCTTAGGCAAACTGCATATTACACAACTCTCCAAGTAACTGGTTAATGGAATTGATAGGAATAGCCATGACTGCATCATCCCTGATTTATGGAAAGAGTCCAGAAGTATACCTCTTTTCAAAAGTGATGTAATTACAAGGCTGAAAATTACCATTCCATGAGTATCTTAAGTCCCCTCTCAAAATTTCTTGAAATGTAGTACATTATCAACTATCTACACATTTCATGGAAAACAGCTGTTCTCCTATTTACTGTGATTTCAGGCCTGCTCATAGGTTCATAGGTTCATAGGCAAGTACTAGACTATCGGCCCTAGGACCTATACAAGCCTAGCCCTGAGTTTTGCCGCCCAAGAAAACTAATTACCTGTGCCCCTGTCGACCAGCGCCACAGCAGTGATCACTGGGGTGAATTTCCTGTTTCCCATCCAATTGTCAAGATTTCTCTTATAGAGGGCCAATAAGGAGCTTTGCTTGACATGAATGGGCAGCCTATTCCAAAGCAAGAAAAGTCTCTGGGACAGGAATCTATCCCTCCAACATGTTCTGTTTATTGTGGTGACAAGGTTTAGGTCCCTGGAGCGTGTGGCTCAGAGAGATTGGGATTTCTTTAAGTGGAGCATGTCCATCAGGTCTTGGTTAGACATGGCTTTGTATGTTAGTCAGAGGTCGCCTTGGAGTAGGCGATATGCGACGGAGTAGAGCTGGAGTTTTTTGAGACGGTTGGCGTATGACATCTGTTGAGGCTGGTAATCCTCTTAGTGAGGTATTTCTGTGGCCTTTCCAGCTGTTGCAGACATCTTGCGAGGTACATGTCAAATGGGGCATTATACTCTATGATGGGTCTAATAAGGGATGAGTAGAGAGGAATGATGACCTCTCTTTTTCTGGAGGAGAACCCCTTTGTGATGTGGTGTGCCACGTAGAAGGATTTCCTGACTACTGTCGTGATGTGATTATCAAAGGAGAGTCTACTATCCACCTGTGAACAAAGGTCTCTTATGGTGTTTAGTAGGCCAGCCATATGTGATAGTTCATGGGTACAGTATTTTTCTCAAAGGGGATGACAATGCACTTCTTTGTATTGAGCTTTAGGCCCAGACTTTGACACCAAGCATCAGTCTCAGTGAGCCCTCTTTGTAGAATGTCCACACCCTTATGTGAATCAGTTATGGCTCCTAGTTTTCAGTTATCTGCAAATTTCATTAGCCAGAGACCAGCTGTATTAGTCTGGACTTCAGAGAAGTAGATACCGAACAGGAGAGGACCTAGGACCGAGCTCTGGGGTACTCCGCTTGTCACTGGTCTGAAGTCGGATCTGGAGTTGGCTACTTTCACTGTGTGGGTTCTGTCAGTAAGCCAGTTGGCCACCCATCTTGTGACATAGGGATTTATGCCAAGTCCAGTGAGTTTATCTACAATACCAAAGTGGGGGATGGTGTCAAAAGCCTTGGCGAGGTCAAGATAGGATGTGTGCACTACCTTACCCTCGCCTACAGCTCTAGTGACTGCTTAGAAGAAGTCAATCAGGTTTAGGAGGCATGATCTACCTTTTGCAAACCCAAACTGAGTGGGGTCCAGAGTTTGGAGGTTACCTATGTCTTTATTTATGAGCTCTAGGATGATGCATTCCATGGCCTTGCAGACCAGGCTTGTCAGGCTAATGGGGCAGTAGTTCCCGGGGTCTGTGGTGGCACCCCCCTTATGGAGTGGGATAACCATCGTTGTGCACCATTCCATAGGCACAAAGCCTGAAATGATGCTATAGTTGAACATGGTACTTAGGTGGGGTGCCAGTTCGTTCTGTAGTTCGTGCAGAACGCAGCATAGGATGTTGTCCGGTCCCATGGATGCTGTGTTCTTGGCTTTGGAGAGTGCAGTCTTTACCTGTGCGGCCTTGATTTCAGGGGCTTTGCAATCATCCAGTATGGGGATGGGCCCTTTGGGGTGTGAGGGGTGGTGAAGTTAGCACTGAACCTGTCTGCCAGGATGTTGGCAATATCAGTTGGTTCGGTAAATGTAGTGCCATGCTGTAGTTTAGGGCAGATATGAGTGTTGCCATTGAGATTCTTGACATAGCTGTAGAAGGCTTTGTGGTTATCTTTAGAATCCATGGTGATTTTATTTGCAAAACTAGCTTTGGAGGATTTTGTGAGGGATTTCAGCTTCTTGCTGAGGCTGACCAGAGAGTTCCTGCAATCATGAGATTTAACTCTTTTTTGCAACAGTTTCTTCCTTCTGTTGTAGAGATTGTTTATGGCAGGTGACCACCAGATTGGCTTCTTTTTTCTGGAGGCTAGTGTCACGGTTCTGTTCGGGATGGCACAATCCATGCACTCATGTATTTGCTTATACAGTGCATCTGTATATGATACAGCAATCATGCTACTATTTTTCATCTGTGTGAGTGTAATGAAGTTTGCCACTTTTGACTTAAGAAGCATGAAGTTGGCTTTGGAGAAGTTTTTTACGGTGGTTTCCTTAATGGGGGGTGGGATGTGGATGTCTAGAGTGATTAGCTTGTGATCGGACCTGACCAGCGAGGAGTTGACCTCTGGCATGGAGCATCTGGACCTCCGGCATGGAGCATTTGTTACCCATATTGGTAATGACCAGATCCAGGATGTTGCTACCCCTGGTGGGGGCACGGACAAGCTGGTCCAGGGCGTAGGAATTGATGAATTCCAGAAAACGTTGGACAAATGAGTTAGTACATGAGTAATTTTCCCAGTTGATGGTGGGGTAGTTGAAATCTCCCAAAATTAGGGTATTGGGCTGTACTTTAATATTATCCAGTATATCAAGAAACATGGAGTGGTCGTCATGGGGCATGGTGGGGGATCTGTAACATGCTACAACCTGAATTGCAGTCTTGCCCAGTGTTAATTGTACTTGGATAATTTCGGAGGCATTATGTTGAGCTACTAGCCTGGAGGTGTGGATATCCTTTATGAATATGGACACGCCTCCTCCTTTAGTATTTCAGTCTGGGTTAGGTGGCCAAAAGGTGTGGTAAGAATTGTAGCCTGGTAATGCAGGGGTGCTCTCTGGAGCCTTAAACCAGGTCTCTGTCACTGCACAAATGTCGATGCTCTCCATTTTAAGGAGGGCCTTGAGTGTGTCCATTTTGAGGTTTAGATTTCTAGCATTGAGTAGCATTACCCTTAGCTTTCACTTGTTTATGTCTACTATGGTGGTGCGTTTGACATTTGAGCCTTGCCTAAAAAAGGCACTATAGGGACAGCAAGAGCCTTAGCCAGTATCCAGAATCTCAGCGGCAACAGGTGCAGGTCATCTCTGGCAAAGCATCGTGGCCTGTCAATCATGTCGTCCAAGGCTGACAGATACTGGATCCCCTTGGGATAACACCAGAAGCTTAGCCAATTGTTGAAGTCAATCATTTTGTCCTTGTACTATGGTATCATTCTGGGCGATGGCAGGATGCTACTCAGGGCTAGTGTCATACCTGCCTGGGCCACATGGTCAGAGAGCTCCTCCATGTCTCTTTTCATGTAGTCCAGGGAGGTGCATCTCAGGTCATTCACTCCAACATGGACAATGAACTTGTACTTGTTGTTGAGTGACCTGAGTGTGTGCATTATATGGCAGATCCTGGCACCAGACAGGCAGCTGACAGTGACTTTCTCCTTGTTTAGCCTGGTGAGAGGGACATCAGTGTGCCTGACTATAGAGTCACCGATGATTAGTGTGCTGGGTACATTTTTTTGCCTTATGGGCTGAGGTTGAGTGGCACACTGATTTTGTGGGCTATGTGTCATACAGGTAGTGTTGAGACCAGCATCATCATTTCACCACTGTATAGCTCAATGACAACATTGCTACTAGCTTAGATCAAAAGGAAGGCCACATAAGTCACTTTTCTTGACTTTTCAAAGGTCTTTAACTTTGTGGACCATTGTATTAATCTTCCCTAAGCTCAGTAACATAGGTTGTTACTCTGACTCCCTGTCCTGGTTATCCAGTTATTTTACTGATTAAAAAAAACAGGTCATATCTTGACAAACCTTACTCTCAGATTTCTGTCATTCTGATACTTGTAGCCCACAAGGATCAGTATCCATCCTGTTATTTTTTTTTTCATTTATATTAATGAAGTGGCCCACTTCTCTGCTGTTAGACACACAGAAGAAGTTTAGAAATGATAGCCAAATGGACGTCAATACAATTAAGTTGTGGATACCCACCAACATAGTTATACTCATTGAAAAATAAAAAAAAAAGATCAAGTTCTCCAAACAACATTCTCTTACAGCAAAGATTCCTGGGTGAGCTTCATGTATATTGAACAACTGGGGTGCTAGAAATACCTCAGTATTTTGGTAGATGATGATTAGAGTATGATTTCTCTTTCTAGAACCATATTGAGAATGCAGTAAAAAAATCAGTAAACTTGGCAGTCCCCATAGAAATGAAGCCTAGACAAGACTTACAATTACGCATGGCTCACTTTCTATCCTATCAAACCATTTAAAAGATAAGATTACTTTTATGAAAAAGTGCCTTGCTAAGTTTGATGCAAATGTTTTCCTCCCGGGAATGGTCAGCAGGTGCTAGTCGAGCATGACTGCAAAACAGCATTCATTTATGAATCCTGGAGAATATTGTGGCTTCACAAATGCCAATTCTGCATTCATGGTTGTAGTGGAATCTTAGTATATGATAAAAAGTGCAGCAAGGTGCTTACTACATTTGTAGCAAGCAGCTTTCTACAGTTACAGCACGGAACAGATTTTTTTTTATTTTTATTAATTTAATTTTCTAGTTTATTTTTTATTTTTTGTTCTTTATCTTTTTTCAACTTTGAGTTGAGGAGGCATCAGTCAAGGAATCAGGCCAGCTACCTAGGGCACCCAAGATACCTAAAGCTCTGTATTTTCATCTCTGCCATTCCCTGACATTTGTTGGTTTACTTCTGAACAGTGATCACTATATAGCCAGATTTTCATTGAACATATGTTATATTGATATATAACAAATAGACAAACACAATTCAAGAAAATCCACATGTTGAGGACACATTCTAAAGTGGATGAGAAGGTGTCTATCTGCTTTCTTCGAAGAAACTAGAGCAACCTTCCTTTGCCACTCAGAGTTAAGTACAGCCTACTCAAATTTAAAAATCTCACAAGCAATATTTCCTTGAATATTCTGACTGTATTAGCTACCACAAGGTCTCAAAATTGAATAAAGTATCATCATTTACAATTCTGAATGTACAAGATTTTTTCATTTGGAATTCTGAATGTTCTATATCATTACTAAATTTTAGTTGGTATAGATTCTGTATTCATCCCTTTTTTAATAAACAGCAAAGAACTTAGTTTTATATAAATATAATATTGGCCATTATGTATACATACATTGTGATCTATAAACTTCCAAAAAGGTAGCCAAAAAGTCCAAAGTTGCACTAGTAAACAATTAAATGAGTTGATTGAGTCCCATACCCACATCTGAGGAAGTTATCTAAACGAAAACGTATTGGTTTTAACATTCATGTAGATCATTTATTTTGTATTAAAGTTGTTTTTATTGGTTTCTGCTGTCCGAGAATTTTATTGTGCGCCGTGAGAGTCCATTTATTTATTTAACATTGTGAACTATCTTACAATTCTCTTGGTTTGCATCCAAACTTGTGTTTTACTATTTATATGTTGTCCATATTGTTTTATGTTTCTGATGCTATAGTCACATTAAATCACTGAGTACATAAACTATCACAATAGCCTCAAGTATGCACATGTTCAACTAAAATCTAAATCATAGATTCTCATGTTATTCTTCTGAGCATGCACCTTGGAGAGAAATCACGACTCACAATTTTTTTCAAACCCTGTTTACCATTTACAAATCATAACCATTCAGCTATTTGCCTCAGATCTACAACTTTTTGGCCCCACTATAATTGAGCCTGGAGCCTTTCAATCGATTATCACTTTTTCATGACTCAAATGTCTCTGTTTATACTACTTTTACTCAATGAAGGCCACTAAAGTTGCTTTATAATGAATTACAGCTTCCTATCTCACATTTCTTGCTTGTCTTTTTATACACTATGTTTGTGTCTCAAGCAATGTAAAAAATTAGAATTACCAAGTATTTCCTAACTTATTGTTTGCTATTTCTGCTGTTATTGTGTATTTACTAAATTTTTGTTTTGGATTTTTCACCATAGATGCCCTTTGTAGATGACCTTTGCCCATCAGAGTTAACCTAGTTAACAAAATATAAATAAAGAAGTATAAATAAATAGAGCAACCAGGTTTTTGCTCATTTAATGGTCCAGCACCATGTAGAACACAGCATAAACTTTTAATTTGGTTGCTTAATTTGTGCAGTGACATCTGCTAGAATTTAAATTGACAAATACTGGCATATTTTTCATCAGTATACAACTTGCTAATGCTTTTTTCTGAATGATGTTTTGCTTGCTTTCAAGAATGCTTGCTTTTTATTTAGTATTGAACAGGCATGCCATCCAAATATACACTACACACTTTCTGGAGTTTGAGGGGCCTACACTCTGGAAGCATATGCACAAAATGCAAAAATCCTGCTATGCCCCTGCTGTTTATACTAGAACTCCTTAATCCCAAATACATCAAACTTCCAAATGTGTAAGATATTTTAACGAGTATAAATATTAGTAAAAAGAGTATTATATCATACCAAAAATTATAACTCAGTAGCATAAAATGGATTAATATCAAAATGTTGAAATTAACAACAACTTCTAATCATTTTGTGGAATATCCTCATCAAATTTCGTAATGTCTCTTTAACAGAATGTCAGCAATCATCACCTCAATGTCTGCATTCAAAATTATTCAAAAATGAGGATGGGATGTCAAACCCTCAGCTGTTATGGTAAAGCAGATGTGTTAATTTTAAGTATAAACCATGTTTCTATGGTTTTAGAGGGGGGCAAGCCCCCTGCACCCCCCACACCCCCCGCATATTATATATTTCACCTCTGAGATTGTACTACAGTGAGGAAAAGGGTAAATTTCCCAATCCCAACTTAGTGCAATCTTCAATCAGAACATCAATCTCATATTAGTGAATGTATACTACCATTCGTTAATGTGGATTTGAACATTTCCAGATCAGCATTATGGAAACTGGAAGACACGCATTCAACCATCCCAGTTTCGCGTAAGTGCCATTCCACATTTTGATAGTAAACCATATAAAATGTATCATAACTTAATAGAACTGCAAAGTAATTATTACTGTACATAACACAGATATATTTAATGATCTACAATGATAAACATAGATCACTTATAGTATGAAATTATTCTAATGATGCAAACATTTTACTGTATTATAGTTGCTAGTCATGTCATTCTTATAATTCAGATAATTTATTTTAAGTATAAATAATATAAAGCAAAAAGGAAGCAGAATCAGTATTGTGATATTTTACAAAGGGGGTCAGATCTTGTAAACAAAGCCAGATATACTATGGCAAGGGCGCGTTTCATGAAGTGACCAGATCAGTAGATTAAAATATGAAAAAAGTTTGATGACCCATTCAATTGACAATAAGAAAGCTTTATTTAAACGTTTAAGAATTTATAAGTGTAAAAATTAATCAAAAATCAATCTGATATTTCAATAGAAAAAACTGGGGAAGTTTATTGCACCCTAATTTACTTATATCTATTTTTGCAGACACATTTTCTGGTTTTGGAAGCACTACTAATACTATGGATTTGAGTTTACCCTGTGAGTAAGGTTCTGCTATTATGCTCAATGAGACTATTTAACTAAAAGCATTAATCTCTATTAAACCCAACTCTGCAGCTGGAACCGATGCTTAAAATGGATATTGTTTGAGTATGTATAGTTGAGTTTATGCTTCCAAGTTAGCTATATCTGTTTTAGAAATCCGTATTCAATGGATTTGTTTGCCATTATGGAAAGAAGCTATTGTGCCGATATATAAGGGGGGTGTCTTATGTAGGTTACTAATTTTAGACTAGTTAGTCTTACCTGTATACTAGACAAATGCTTTGAATGTTTTTGCATGGTTTTATTGTACAGGTTGAACTTTATGGGATAAATATTAGCCAACATGGCTTTATGGAAGGTAGATCTTATCTAAACAATTTTGTTAACATTTATCAAGTGGACTGTGCAAACCTTGGATCAAGGACTATGAGGCAATATGGCATATTTGGACCTTGCAAAAACATCTAATTCCTTTCCTCACAATCAGGTAGTGGCTATAATGAAAAGGGCTATTTTTAATTTTTGTCTTATTAGATGAGTGGGGGAATAGTTGAAAGGCAGACATTGAAATGTTAGAATAAAGGGTTCCTTTTCTTATAGTAAAAATTTGAAAGTGGGAGTGCCTGAGGGGTCTGTTTTGGCACTTTGTTTGTTTTCTGTTTTTATGTTTGAGTTTCCATCTAGTGATAGGGTTTCAATAAGTAAATTTGCTGACAATACTAAAGAAGGTAACATAGTGACACCTGTGCAAGATCAGTTCAGCTTACAAGGACATCAGGTTGTTTTACAGCATTGGTCCCAAACAAGTTGCATTGTTTTGAATACTAATATGACAACATTGTTAATTTTGATTTTAACAATGTTATCTACCCCTATGCTTTGAATTACACTATCCTAAATAGTGTGAGCACTATAAGGGACTTAGGGATATTAACTGACTGTGACCTTACCTTTGAATAAAATCTAAGATGTGTTATTAGGAGATGTTATTCAGCATTAAAAGACATTCACCACTCAACTGTAAGTAGGGATGCATTCATCTTAATTGCTCTCTATAAATCAAGTTGGAGGCCTCATATTGAATAATTTGCTGTGACTTGCTCTTATAATATGGTTCAAGTGAAAGGAATAGAAAGTATCCAGAAGAGCTATATGAGGCAGATTCCACAACTAAAGGGTCTGGACGGAAGAACACTCTTACTGGAATAGTTATTACTCCTGGAGGTCCAAGTCTGAGTCCTGAGAAGGACTGAGTAATTTGTATGTGGTTTTGGATAAAGCTATTGTGGCTCTTAACTCATTAACCCCGAGTACCATCTCATAGCGCCTCTGTGCTTACATCCGAGCGTGCTATGAAACGATTGGAAATGTAAGCTGTTACCCCCGAGTGCCTTCCAGTAGCGCTTGTAAGTTTACAGACATAATGAAAGGCTATGGGTGAAGAATAAGTTGAAAAAGTAACTGAAGGTTGTCAGTTACTGTCTCAACTTATAATTTAGAGTGGTGTTTCCTGATGGTCCTATTGGACTTTTATGAGAAAATCACCTTGGAATGCTTACTGTCCTTTCTTATGATTACACTAAGCGGACTCCATCTGCGTTTTCTGAATGAAGCTGTGCCGACCAATCAGATTCCTACAATGCAAACCACTGCTTGCATAACACCTCCACCCCCATTCTAAGTTTCCATTGTCCTGCTTAAATTAATAGAGGGTCCAACAGCAGCTTTGTTCTTTTTTTCCATACATCTGCAGACATTCGCTGCTTTGCTACTGGATACTGCTATATATTTTTTTCTGGCCCCCTTGGATTGCTGGATTGAAGAGAGTACAGCCGCAGTCCTGCCGAAACTCAGTCAGCTGCAATGGAGACCAGCATCATACTTCTCTGCAGTAAGTGTGGTTGTGTGAGTGAATGCATGCATGAAAGTAGAATGCCTGTCTGTGTAAAAGAATAGGAGACTGTGTGTGTGTGTGCGGGTGTGTGTGTGGGTGTGTGTATGTGCGTGGGTGTGTGTGTGTGTGTGTGTGTGTGTGTGTGTGTGTGTGTGTGTGTGTGTGGGTGTATATGACAGCGAGTGAGTATGTAGACAGACTACTGTAAATTAATGGCTCGATCTAAGTAAAATGAGTTTTTTTGCTGCTTGTTTGCAGTTTGTGGGGTGGGGGAATCTGTGGGTGAGTGTGGTTGTATGTCTGCCTGCTTGTGTGAGTGAATGCATGAAAGCAGAATGTAGATCTGTGTGAAAGAAGAGGAGACTGTGTGTGTGTGTGAGTGTGTGTGTGTGTGTATGGCAGCGACTGAGCATTCAGATAGATCGAGCCGTTATTTTACAGTAGTAGTTGTAATTTTCTGTTTTTCCCAGGCTTGTGCTGATTAGTTCAGTATGTATTGCTTGTTGTGTAGTCCTGTTTTTTTTTTTTTTTTTTTTTTTTTTTTTATGAAAACACTTGTTTAGTAAGCTTGCAGAGTCTATGCTTGAAGGATTTTGTATTTAAAGGGGTAGCCGAGCACCACGTGTGCTAGTTCTGGCCCCAGTTATGTGATAAGACTGTTCTACTTGCCGCTGTGGGAATTCACTGCTTTATCTTTTTTTTTGGATCTTGCTTGTTGGTTTTGCACAATTTTATATTCGTATAAACCCTTTTGGCATCAAATATTGTAGTCCTTTTGAGTCTTCTGTGCGCTATTAGTTAGATTTTCCGACTACCGTTCGGGTTGTTTCTACGTCTAAGGGAGATAACATGTTTAGTACTTAAAATCAAGCAAGGGGTCAATTCATTCATATTTCATGCATTGTTAGTGAAAATGATTGCTTTATTAAACAGTGTGTTGTGCTTAAGAACCTTCTGCAGACTAGAAATTATCACACAAGGTTGCTGGATTCTATTATCACAGAAATCAGTGCAGCGAGATATGTCAAGTTTCCATCAATCATCAGAAGTGGGTTTGTTCCTGCTAAGACAAGGAACTTTGTTCTCCTCATCTTTCTATTAGTTCTTTAAGTCAGGGTTCAGCAAGTTAGGAGGAAGTTTGTGTCTCTACAGCATCTAAATCTTACAGCTTGCACATCCCAGCTGACTCTACTCGCATCTCTATTGTGGAAATACCCTATCAGTCTCCTAGTAGGGACCAAGCCCTTTCTGCAACCATTCACACTGCAGATTTTGGGCATCCTCCCACTTCCTTTATACCAGCTTCAACTACTGATAGTTCGCACATTGCTACTGACACTTATTGCACACCTGCTGTGGAAGGGTCCTATCAAATTCCAGGAAAGTGCCATACCCATTTTTTTGGCCAATCACAATACTGGTTTTGGGCATCCTCCTCCTTATCATCTTCACGTTGATCCACCTTCATCTTTTACAACCAATTCACTATCTGAAAATAAACAATATTGGTGTATTAGGTTTCCCATCCCCATTTGTAGAGATTCTAAGGAAATAAAAATATTATTTATTGCAACAGGTATAATTCATATATGAATAGAAATAGTCAGAAGTAATTTGGGTAAATTTGAAGAAAGGAAAAAATATTTAGAAGTAAAAAACCTCCAAATTGAACTGAATTCAAGGTGCCAACCAGTCACCAAAGTACTTCTTTGAATTAAATTCTTAGAAGTGCTACAGCTTATAAAAACAGCAAGGAAGTAAGAAGTAATATGTTTGGTTAGCAGCAAGTATGCATACAGATTGTAGAACACTAGATAAATATATATATATATATATATATATATATATATATATATATATATATATATATATATATATATATATATGTATATATATATGTATATATATATATATCAAAGCACTTTTTTATTTATAGCTGTTATTATATTGTTATAGAGTACTGCGGTGGTGGTGCTGTGGTAGCGTTGTCACCTCACAGTTAGATGTTGCCCATTCGATTCTCAGTTAGAGCGTCTTCTGTGTGGCGACATGCGTGAATGGGCGTTCCTTCGTTGAAGGTTGTGCATTAGGCCCGGCAAGCCAGTACATAAAAATCTACTGCCAATCATTACCGGAAGGGAGTTCCGCTGTGGCGACCCCTAACCGGGAAAAGCCGAAAGACACAAACATTATATTGTTATAGAACATCATGTTACAGATCTATTTTCAACATGTGCATGCTGATATCTGGTTTCAAGGTTTCAATTCCCATCTTTTCCAGTACTGACAATTTATCCAATACTAGGACAGTTTACCCTACCCCCATTTTGGAAACGAACTGCTGACTGTTTCATTTGGTGCATGTACATACCAGTAAATGTTACTGAAGGGGTCATCTTATGTAATATTTCATTCTAGCACTTGTACATAAATCATTTTATTGACCAGGTTGCTTGGGGGAATGCTTCATTTGGTGGTTGCACAAACTAGCAGATGTTACTGAAGACTTATGAGTAGCAATCTGATCATAATTCATGGGTGAGGTACATGCTGAAAGGGGCATTGTACTCAATAATGGACCTTATAAGGGAAGAATACTGTGGTTTTATTATATGACTTTGTATGGCAGTGTGAAATGTCTTTAACCGTATTCTGTTTTCTTGTCTTATTTTTGGAATTGTATTGGTTGAGACAGAGGTTCAGGTTTGAATGTACTGCAAACCCTTACATCAGTTTTACATACTGTTGTGTTCTTGACTATCTAAAGCTGATTATTTCCGTAGGCCACTTGCTCATCTCTGTCAGCTGTTTCAAGTGAAACCATGAAAAAACAAATGTCCTTTATGTACATCTGCTGGTCCAAAATTTGCAAGGGCATTTCTTGTGCACAGCCCTCTTCAGGTCACCACTCAGATTTCCTATTGAATGTAGGTCTGGGATGTTTTTCTGTGTTAGAAAAGGCTTCTGTCTTGCAACCCTACCCCATAGTCCAGACACATGGAGTATACGGGAGATGACTCTGTCTTATATTACACCTGTACAAGGAATATGATGCATGTCTACTGAACAGATAATGTGATGCAATTTCCCACCTGTACATTAGGTGTTCGTTTCTGAATTTTTCATTTGGTACTTGTATATACCAGGAAATGTTACTGAATGGTTGTTTCGGGGAAATCTTTCATTCTGGTGCCTGTGTATACATTATATTGAAGGGCTTGCTTGGGTGAATGCTTCATTTTGGTGGTTGTACATACTAGGAAACATTACAGATGTTTTGTTTGGGGAAGTGTTTTAATTTTGGACATTATGCATACAGCAACATTCTACTGAAGGGGTTTCTTGGGTGAAGTGTTCATGCTGGTGGTTGCACATACTAGGAAATGTTACTGAAGGATTGTTTGTGGAAACATTTAATTTTGGGTGCATGTATACCTGGATATAATTATGAGGAAGAGAATGAAGGGGTTGCTTGGGTGAAGTGTTCATGCTGGTGGTTGCACATACTAGGAAATGTTACTGAAGGCTTGTTTGTGGAAACGTTTCATTTTGGATGCATGTATACCCAGACATAATTACGAGGATGTTGCTTGTGGAAATAATTCATTGTGTATCAGGGAAGTGCTTGTGCATACATGGTCTCACTGCTGAAGTGACTGCTGGGCCAAATTGTGTCATTTTGGTGCCTGTGCATACAGAATGCAAACACGGAGGGGTTACTGGGGACATATAGAAAGTCAGTCTGCAAATTACATTGGGGTACATCACTTCTGCTTGTATTATTCTATTTGTGATCATACTGACTGAGTGAGATAAAGGTTATCACTAGGTGATTACTGACAGCATGGAGCTACCATATGTTTTGTGCATTTCTCCTGGCTTTGTCAGTCGTGTCGAATTTAGGTGGGAGGACGGCCTCAGTAATATCTAACTGTTATACTATTTTGACTAAATGACTCGGGTCTTCTCCTTACTGATGATACTGGGTCTGTGTTACATAACAGCTGCACAATGTAATATAATGAATGCCTACTCAACAGGTTATGTGCAACAATTATCACCTGTGTCTCAGCATGCATACCTTTGCAGTAATGAAAGGAAGGTCATTATCACGTTAGCAATATGTGCAGTTACAATAGAACAGTTAGCCATTATCACTTTTCTGGGAAAAGTCTCAGCTGCTGTCACTGTTATTCACATAAGTAGAAGTCATTATCACTTTGATGAATGCACAAGTCAGTTGTGTTTTTTCTCTGCTTGGAGTCATTGCAAGCAATCCCACTCAGTCTTCATCAACTGCCTATCCTCCTAAACCCCTGATTTTTTTCTTGCTGTATATATACATTATATATATATATATATATATATATATATATATATATATATATATATATATATATATATATATATATGTGTATATATATGTGTGTGTGTGTGTGTGTGTGTGTGTGTGTGTGTATATATATATATATATATATATATATATATATATGTGTGTGTACATAATGTACTTGCACATATATACATTGGTCACACGTATATACATATATATATATATATATATATATATATAATATGTATATATAATTTTGTCGATTGTGCGTATCTCAACATTTTCCTGAAGGGTTCATTTGGGTGAATGTTTAATTTAGGGACATGTGTATAACATGTAGTAATGAAGATATTAGTTGGGGAAATACTTCATTTGTGTACCAGGGAAGTGCTTGTGCATACATGGTCAGACTGCTGAAGATCGTAATACAGATACGGTGTAACAAGTATAGGTTATCTATAGCATAAGTTTCAGCGATGGTTATTATAATGTTTTGTTTATGTATCCAGCTTTCAAGAATATTGTATTATCTGTTAACAATATGCACATACTGCATTGAGGGAAACTGATGTGTCTTATTGTAACCAGAGTGATGGTCAGATGCGATAACTGTAATTATTACTTTTGTCTCTAATTCTAACATGGATGAACCAGATACGTTTGACATTTTTGCTTGTATTACTGCACTTCTGCTTATATTCAGTAGTTGGGCATGTTTCCATGCTTTGTCAGTCTTGGGTGGAAATTAGGTGGTAGGAGGAAGGGCTCAGTAACATCCAAGTGTTGTACTATTTTGACTGAATTATAATGAATGCCGCTGCACTCCCCACTAACCTGTACTAGAACATGCTAATGCAAAACCTGTGTATGTGTGTGTGTGTGTGTGTGTGTGTGTGTGTGTGTGTGTGTGTGTGTGTGTGTGTGTGTGTGTGTATGTATAGTAGGTATGTACCTCTGCAACGTCATCACCACTTATGTACCTAATGCAAAGAATACTGCCCTTGTGGCTAGGATGGAAGATTTGGATGGGCTAGCCAGGTAATGCATATGATATACATATATATGTAGTCTTCCAATACATCTGTCAAACATCAGTAGTAATCTGTTTGCATTTTCTTTCCTGTGCAGGTTCGTCCACCTTCTGACACTGAAATAGTGTCATGAGCAGGAGAACGACAAGTGAGAGTGTGGGTATGTGGTCATTCCTACATTCACTGGGCTGCCAGCCATGCCTCTGTAACTAAAACCACTTGAGCTTCCCCACATCCAGTGTGAAGGTATACTGGATTGCAAGAAGAGGTATTCATTGGAGCGGAGCACTGCAGTTGTTTTTAAGAGAAGTGTTCCATCTACCCTGAGCCCGACATCTTTGTGCTGCACATTGGAGGGAATGATGTGATCAGTCAACCACTCGGAAGGCTACGGTTTCAAATCAGAGCAATTGTTGAACATCTGCAGTCCTTGTGGCCACATTGTCATTTTGTGTGGTCTGACATAATTTCTCGCCAGATTTGAAAAACCACAAATAGTCAACATGCAGCGCACAAGGCCAGACGTGTACAGAATGAGTTCATGCATGGCTTGATGCACAGGATCGGTGGATCTACAATCTGCCATGACAGCATCACCACAAAAGATGTTAACCTGTACAGGAGTGATGGCATTCACCTAACTGAGGAGGGCATTGCGTTATTTTTGACTGACCTCCACAATGGCGTGAGGAGAGCTATGCAGTATTGGTAACATGAAGCTTGTGAGAAGAATGGAAAATGCCCATGACCTAGGAAGACCAGTATAGTAAGTAAAACTCTATTATGAATTGTGTTTATTTACAATCATATGTGTCTACATGGTAAAACGACCACTTATGAATGCTCTACACATGTACAGATATCAGTTTTGTTAGGACTCAGGTTATGGAAATTATGATTTTTTCATATTTTGGTAAATGACTTTGCAAGGGAGCATGTCAGTGTACCAAGTAATACCTCACTTTGAAGACAGTATTGATAGTTCCAACATAGAAAAAGAACTGATCCCTGTATGATGTACACATGTACATATATCAGAGTTTGTTTTGGACTTAAGTTATGGAAATTATGATTTTTTTTCATATTTTGGTAAATAACTTCGCAAGGGAGAATCTGAATGTGCTAAGTAATACCTCATTTTGAAGACAGTATTGATAGTTCCAACATGGTAAAGGAACTGTGCCTATACATTGTACCCATATACAAATATCAAATTTTGTTTTGGACATATGTTATGGAAATTATGATTTTTTTCATATTTTGGTAAATAATTTCGCAAGGGAGAATCTGAATGTGCTAAGTAATACCTAATTTTAAAGACAGTATTGATAGTTCCAACATGGTAAAATAACTGTTCCTGTATGCTGTACACATGTATAGATCTCAAAGGTTGTTTCGGATGGAAATTATGATTTTTTTTCATATTTTGGTAAATAACTTTGCAAGGGAGCATCTGAATGTTTCATAGTTTCATAGTTTAGTTTCATAGTTTAGTACTAGGCTATCTGCCCTGAGGCATTTGCAAGCCTAGCCCTAGAGATGTGGCTTTCGCCACCCCATGTAGTGGTACTAAGGTATATAGAATAAATTTAGAATACTGTGCCTTTGTCTAGTAGTGACACATTGAAGACCCCCTTACTTATTAAAATTAGTTTACTGTGCCTCTGTTAAGTAGCGATACAGGGGTGACTCCCGGGGTAAACCTACAATCTCCCATCCACTCGTCAAGATTTCTCTTGAAGAGAGTCAGTGAGGGGCTCTGCCTAACATGGATTGGGATTTTGTTCCAGAGTATGGGAAGCATCTGAGTTATGAATCTGTCCCTCCAGCATGTTCTATTCATGTTTGTACTGAGATTTAAATCTTTGGCTCTCGTGGTTCTTATGGATTTTGATTTTTTGAGGTGGAGCATGTCCATCAATTCCTGGTTGGACATGGCCTTGTATGTCAGGCACAGATCACCTCTGAGCAGGCGGTATGCTACTGAACAGAGCTGGAGTTTCTTTTGCCTGGCAGCATATGACATATGTTGGAAACCCTTGATCCTCTTGGTGAGGTACTTCTTGGGTCTCTCCAGCTGTTGTAAGTGCTGGGTGACGTACATACCAAATGGGGCATTGTACTCAATCATGGGCCTGATAAGGGAGGAGTACAGGGGCATGATGACCTCCTTTGATCTGGATGTGAACCCCTTCATGATAAGGTGGGCAAGGTAGAAAGTCTTTCTAACCACTTTGGCAACGTGGGTGTCAAATGAGAGGTCACTATCAACTTGGGTCCCCAAGTCTCTGATTACTTTTTCGGTACTCAGTGGGTTACCGTGTATGTGATAATTTGTGGGTATTTTGTTTTTCCCAAAGGGGATGACTATACATTTCTTGGCATTCAGTTTAAGGCCGTGATTCCAGCACCAGTTGTCCGTTTCGGTGAGGCCTTTCTGTAGGATGTATGTGTCAGCTGGTGTATCGACTATGGCGTCTAGTTTGCAGTCATCTGCAAACTTTGTCAGCCACAACCCTCCCATGTTTGCTTTCACATCTGAGAAGTAAATGCCGAACAAGAGGGGTCTCAGGACAGAGCCCTGTGGGACACCACTTGTGACTGGCTTTGAGTCTGACATGGCTCCCGCAATCTTGACCTTATGGGTTCTGTTCTTTAGCCAGTTTGCAACCCATCTTGTGACATATGGATTTACTTTTAAGCTGTTTAGCTTTTCTATGATCCCCGAGTGGGGTATTGTGTCGAAGGCTTTAGCCAAGTCCAGGTAGGCTGTATGGACTGCCTTGCCCTCATCAATGGCTCTAGTGACTGTTTCAAAAAAGTCAACCAGGTTCAAAAGGCAGGATCTGCCTTTTACAAAGCCGAACTGGGTGGGATCAAGTGTCTGTAGGTCCCCAATGTCGTTGTTTATGAGTTCCATAATAATTCTTTCCATAGCTTTGCAAACCAGGCTGGTCAAGCTTATGGGGTGGTAGTTCCCAGGGTCTGTAGTGGAGCCTCCCTTGTGGAGTGGTACCACTGTTGCTGTACGCCAGTGTTCAGGTACATATCCTGTAGTAAGGCTAAGGTTAAATAACATTTTTATATGCGGGTTTAGCTCCTCTTGGAGTTCACGTATCACGCAGCCGGGATACCATCAGGTCCCATAGATGCTGTGTTTTTTGCTTTGTTGAGGGCGGTTCTCACCTGGACATCAGAGATGACAGGGAGGTTACATTCAGCTGGGATGAGTATTTCTTCTTTTGGAGGTGAGGGAGGGGAGAAATTTGCACTGAACCTGTCTGCCAGAATGTTGGCAATATCTGTGGGTTCGGTAAATTCTTTGTCGTTGTGTACTAACTCTGAGCATATCTGAGTGTTTCCGCCCAGGTTTCTAACATAACTGAAGAATGCCTTGTGGTTATCATTAGTGTCCCTGGCGATTTTTCTCTCAAAGTTGGCCCTGGATATTTTTATGAGAGAACGTAGCTTTCTACTAGTGCTGATCAGAGATGCCTTCCCTTTATGGGATTTTGCTCTGTCTTGCAGTAGCTTCCTTCTTTTGTTATACAATTTGTTTATGGCTGGGGTCCACCAGACAGGACGCTTTACTTTGGTGGAGAGGGTCTTGGTTTTATTTGGGATTGCACGATCCATGCACTCTTGGAGATGTCTGTAGAAAGCATTTGTGTAGGATTCAGCATTGTGGGATGTGGTTTCCATTGGCCCTGAGGGCTTAAATGATACCATCTCAGTCTTGAGAAGTGTAAAGTCAGCTTTTGAGAAGTTTCTCACTGTAGTCTTTTGTGCTGGGGTGGAGGTGGTAAATGTATATCCAGGGTGATTAGTTTGTGGTCAGATCTCACCAGTGAGGGCAATACTTCCGGTGTGGAGCATTTTGTCCCCATGTTTGTGATGATCAGGTCTAATATATTATCCCCCCTTGTGGGAGAGGTGACTAGCTGTTCCATTGCATTTGAGTTTATGAATTCCAGGAACCTTTGGGCTAGGGTGTTAGGGCTAGAATAGTGCACCCAGTCTATGTTAGGGTAGTTGAAGTCTCCCAATATGATGGTATTTGGTGAGACATTCATATCTTCCAATGTCTTCAGGAAGGCTGAGTGGGGTTCTTGAGATTGGGAGGGTGGTCTGTAACATGCAACCAGTTGTATAGCAGTTTTGCCTACGGTTAGCTGCACCTGGATGGTCTCTGATGCTTCATGCATTGCCACTAACCTAGAGGTGTGGGTATCATTGATGAATATGGACACTCCCCCTCCCTTTGTGGTTCGGCGCGGGTTTTGGGGCCGAAAAGCATGATACGAGGTAAAGCCTGGTAGTGCTGGGGTGTTCTCAGGAGCCTTGAACCAGGTCCCTGTTACAGCACAGACATCGATGTTCTCCATACTGAGGAGTGCTTCGAGAGCCTGCATCTTGAGATTTAGACTTCTGGCATTGAGCAGAATTACCCTTAATTTTTTTCCATTTTTGTTTTCTAAGGAGGTGGGTTCGTCTTTTGAGCCTTGCCTAAAAAAGGCACTATGGGGGTGGCAAGAGCCTTAGACAATATCCGGAAGCCCAGTGGTGACAGGTGCAAGCCGTCCCTTGTGAAGCAGCGTGGCTTGTCCAGCATGTCATCCCAAGCAGACAGACATTGGATCCCCCTAGAATGACACCAGTAATTGAGCCAATTATTAAAGCTGATCATCTTGTCTTTGTATTGTGGCATCATTCTTGGTGAGGGCAGGATGCTGCTCAGGGTCAGGGTCATACCAGCCTGGGCTACATAATCAGAGAGCTCTTCAATGTCTCTTTTCATGTAGTCCAAGGAGGTACGTCTCAGGTCATTCACGCCGAATGTACCAAGTAATACCTCATTTTGACGACAGTATTGCTGGTTTCAACATGGTAAAAGAATTGTGCTGTATGTTGTACACATGTGCAGATATCAAAGTTTAAAAAGTCAACACCAACAAGATAAAAAATGTAAGGAGCAGCAAACAAGCCAGGCGTCAGGAACTGCAGGCAGCTATGAACCACACACAACGAAATTGTTGACGTAGGTTTCGCCTTTTATTATTCCAACAGACTTCTTCAGAAAGAACAAACTAAAAATTGGTCGACTCCAAACCTTTAAATACTCTCATATTGGTGAAATTAATACTAATTACCACAATAAGAGCATACCCAATTAACACTACCCAATTAACAACTAAAGGTATAGAAACCAAAAAATAAAGAATGAAGTAAAACAAGAACACTTAAACATTCAATATTAAATATGTATAGTGTATATGAAAAATGAAATAAAATAAAATAAAAATGTCCACCTCAGGACCACCTCTCCACACCAGAAAGGCCCTTATAAGAGCCAAAACAGTCTTCCTCAAGACTACAAAGGCCCTTTTAAGAGCCACAATAGCTTTATCGAAAACACATATGGATTACTAAGTCCTTTTCAGGACTCAAACTTGGACCTCCAGGAGTAACAACTATTCCAGTAAGAGTGATCTTCTGTCCAGATTTTTTCCCACCACATAAGTGGGTTACACTCTAACAGGAAGTGGATACCACCCACTATTGCGTTGGTTCACTCAACTATTCTGCTAGAAGGTTCACTGCGGGCCTCCAAGAATGATATCCGCTACCAAAAACAACTTACTCCATGGAAGGTTCATGGTTTGCCAACATAGCCTCCACACCAGTTCTAGAACTGGAACTAGAACTGGACATTCCGTCGGAGGCACAAAATATTGAGGGACAAAAAAAAAACTTTCTACAAACTTGAAGAGGAACTAAAAGACTTTGTGTGCCTTAAATCGGACCACATCTATCTGACGCAATGCAAAAACAATGGAGTGGTCCCTAAAGGTCTCACAATATACAAGAGACCTTTAGTAAGGAACTGCCCCCTAAAACTACAGGACATGTGGTACAAGATGCTTACCTCCAGTAGTTTTAAACTAATGGACATATTAATGGAACACAATCTAGAACAACAAACAAAAAAGACCACAAACATCAAAAACCTAGAAAAGCTCTGTCCAGACACCCAAGAAACCACAACAACCTTCAGAGAGATCATGGGTAGACTCAGAAAACTTGAGGACAAGATAAAAACCAGGAAAACCAGAAAACTACATAGAGACCTAAAGAAAAACAACCAAAACCTGACACCCAGAAACTCCCACCAGGATTTTCCAGGGGGACGAGCACAACAGGAACCAGCGGACCAGAAGTAAAATACTCCCAAACTAGCATGAGAGGAGATTCATACGGATTCCAAGAAGGAATCAACCCCCCACCAGGGAGCACGATAGGAACCTCCAACTCCACAGGGACACACGATCAAACCCCCACAACCTCGAGCAGACTCAGCTACAGGACGCCTTCCACCACCATAATAAACAACCCGACCGACACACTCTCCAAAGAGAGTCTATATCCACTGAGATTACCCTCCCCAGTCCCAATGGCAGAGAGAAAAGACAAAACCTGGAGGGGAGTGAGAGATCTAGGACACCTCTGGCAGCCCCAGATCACCATGGGGCAATGGACGAGAAACCCAAACAACCAGAAATATGGAACCACTCCATCAAACCGCTAATGGACCTGGAGAGGAAAGTACTAGAGAGAGGCCTAACGTTCATCCCAACTAGGAGAGCCAACCTCGCACAAATAATTATAGATATCAGACTCTATAGTAGAAAACTACAGCTAAAGCTATTCTTCCATCAAAATGGTAAAGACAACAACAAAAACCTTGCCAGCCACGCAATGAGGGAAGCCTTCTGGAAGAAACCAAGCAACTTCTGCCCCCCACCCAACCAAGTGATAACAGCATTTCAAGAAAAATGCGAAACAGACATCAGACAGCTGCTTAGGAAACCCAAAAAGAAGAAATTCTACAATATCTCCAGACCAGAAATGGAGGCTCTAAGGGGGCTTAGCCATGATGACTCCCAGGGGGTGATGAAAGCTGACAAAGGCGGAGGGATCCTAGTAACCAACACCACCACTTACACAAGCAAAATCACAGCCTTGCTTGAAAACAGGAGCTACTACAAACCCACAGACTACGACCGGACAAAGACCGCTTATGAAAACCTGAAAAAATGCCTGGAAGACCTATACAATGACGAGATTATAAGCTCCAAGATCCTGGACTTTCTAAAAGTACCACACCCAAAACTCCCACAGTTATTTGGGATCCACAAACCACACAAAAATCGACTAGACCCACCATACAGGCCAGTCATAGCAAGTGGAGGATCTATCACGGAACCGACAACAGTATACCTAGACTTCACCCTCAAACCCCTGGCAGAGAACAATAGATCCTACATCCTAGACTCAATGGATTTCCTGGATAAAATCAAAAACCTAAACCTAAAGGAGAGCTCGTTACTAGGTACAATTGATGTGGAGGCATTGTACTCTGTATTACCCCATGACTACTGTATCCAGGTGACCATGGAAGCCTACCATAAAGACAATGCCACACTGCCAGGAGAAACAGAAAAGATCAGCAAACTGCTAACTCTGGTTCTAGAAACCAGAAATTTCAGATTTGATTTGAAAATATACAGAGAAACCACAGGGATCGCCATGGGTGCAGCCATGGCTCCAAGCCTGGCCAACACAGCACTGAGGAAATGGGAGACGAATTTCATCTATAGGTCACCTTACATCAACAAGATGGCATGTTACTACAGATTTATAGATGACATCTTCCTAATTTGGGACGGCAGCAATGAGGACCTCCAAGACTTTCTAGCATACATAAACTCCACCACGAACTTCCTCAGGTTTATCCACAAGATAAGCCCTGAGAAAGTAGAGTTCCTAGATCTCCTTTTGGTCAAAGACCTGGCAGCCAATAACATCGACCATGACCTGTTCAGGAAACCCACCAGTGTCAATTTCCTCCTACACGCAAGAAGCATGCACCCTCCCAAAATTAAGAAAAATGTCATAAAATCACTCAGGATAGCCAGGGTGACCAAGGACCTCACCAACTACCTGAAAAACAGAGATGATCTTGAAAAGGACTTCCTGACCAGAGGGTATACCAACAGGATAATCAATCAAGTACTAGACCCCATTACAGAGCATAGAAGGAACAACATCTTCAAATTACACCAGAGCTGCAGAATTAAGGACCACTACAACAAAGAGCATCAGCTCAACTGCATCCTACAATATTCCCTGGACTACAAGGACTTACAGAAAATCATCACCAACAGCTGGCCGATCATCAAAAGCAACCAGCACTTTGGGCATATTTTTCCGGATAAACCCAAATTCACCATCAAAAAATGCCCCAACATCAGGGATCACCTAGAGAGGAAAAGCAATACGGACCACGCCAACCCCAAAGGAACCTACCCATGCAAAGACCCCCCCCGTCACTTCTGCAAATACACCAGCACAGAAGACAGTTGCTTTTGCCCCAACAACAAGAAAATCTACAAGGCTAAAGTTTTGGGAAACTGCATCACCAAAGGGGTAGTATACAGGGCACAATGCTCAAAATGCCAAGCTTTCTACATGGGAAAGATGGTGAATATACTAAAAACATGAATAGCAAGGCACCAGTCCAACATCAAACATGGTATCACCACAAACCCCCTGGCTGGGCATGCCAGACAGCAACCTGGACAGAAGAACTTTCACTTCCACATTTTGGAGGAAATCAGAGAAGAACCCTTTAGTGGAGACCATAATTCACACCTCGAAAGCAAAGAACTGCCTTGGCAGATAGAACTTGCAGCAAGGAAACCACCAGGATTAAACACCATGGAATCCATAATCCCCATCTTAAACCTGAGGACACTAAACCTTGGACTATACGGTTAAGCAAAAGCAACCAAAGACTTCCATTTGCACTGGACAATGGGACTCACTGGATTACAGTTATAAGTCTTTAGAAATATTTTTCTCTCATTTAGCTACCCTCTGGACAACAGATATATAAAAAGGTATGTGAGTCTCTTAGCTTCCTTGACAAACCCAAAAGGTTCAATTATAGATTTTTTTGTTAACTATTTTCTTAATTTTTAATTATTTGTCTGTTTATTTAGTTTATAACACTAGCAAGCTCAATAGACTCTTAAAACAAGTTTTTTAGTGATTTGTAGCTTTTTTACAGACAGGACTTTACAGATGGTTAATATTGATTAATATTAGTTGGTACTAGATAATGTTATAGGGTTTATAAGACTTTACATAGTGGCAACTGCATGGTAAACAGACTGCATTTTCAAGCAATTTCATAAGTCAAACAGAATAATTGGACACTGTTTTTTCAAGCTGGAAGTTCACCCAAACCACTTATACCATTTCAGGGCCCTTTGTGGCACAAATATCTAGTCATTCAGCTGTTATTTTCCCTTTCCACCACCACTGGGTGGTTGTCCAACCATGAGGCTCCACGTCCTTCCTAGTTAACTTTGAGTTCCACAAGGTCAGCCACAACCCCCCCCCCCCCAGGTAGGACCGCTGAGCACAAATTAGCATTTTTTGGTGCCAAAAACACCAGAAATAGGGAATAACCTATTATTTCAGCAGTTATAGCTATTTTTAAAATAGTACGGTTATTTATGGGACCAGGAGGGCCATACCAACCTCTACTAATCCTTAAAAATCAGAAATTTCACTCCCCACCTCCACGTGGTAATTATGGCTCCAAGGAGAAATCCGACCCACTGGGGCTATTCCTCAGTTCCTCAGGGTTGGCCACAACCGCCCAGGTAGGACCGCTGAGCGCAAATTAGCATTTTTTAGCATGTTTGGTGCCAAAAAACACCAGAAATAGTAAATAACCTAATATTTCAGCAGTTATAGCTATTTTTAAAATAGTAAGGTCATTTATGGGACCAGGAGGGCCATACCAACCTCTACTAAGCCTTAAAAATCAGAAATTGCACTCCCCACCTCCAAGTGGTATTTTTGGCTCCAAAGAGGAATCTAACCCACTGGGGCCATTCCTTAGTTCCACAGGGCTAGCCACAACCCACTGCTGAGGACCGCCAAGCGCAATTTAGCATTTTTTTTGGTGCCAAAAACATTAGTCGAAAGATAAAAACATTTTTAATCCATACTTTTAAGTTTTTCTAACAGGATAGATCCCAACAGCTTTGTGTTTTCATTTTTTTTTTGGCGCCAAATGTACAATTTATTAGAACTTAATAGAAAGCACAAAATAAATTCCACAGATATAGTTAATTCCTAAATGTGAGTTCATACATGAGACCTTCAAACCCATACCCACTAAAACTAAAAATTCAGAAATTTTACTTTCTACCTCTACGAGGTGTTCATGGCACCACCAAGCCTCTCGACCCTTTGAAGCCCATCCTCAGTTCCATAGAGCTGGCCACAACCCCCTATTTAGGACTGGCGAGCACAAGTCTTTTTTTTTTTTTTTGTGCCAAATTCTTACTTTAGCATATTAAACAAGTTTCAACCCACAAATTCTTGATTTTACAACATAAGAAACCTTAATTAGGACCAGGGTATCCACACCTAACACAATTATGTTTTAAAAGAGTTGCTGAAATTAATACTAAAGCTTATAAACCACTAATTTTAATTTTCGACCGCCTTAATCACCTTCCTCCCTGAAGAAGCTAGTAGGCGAAAGCATTTGTCATAAACACTGAGTACTAAATTTTATGGTTACTGTTTTTTTGCCTTATGTTTGTTGTATATGTAGAATGTTAAAGGTTTTGTGTTTTAAAGCTTGGCAATAGTGGGCCAAGGTAACATAGTAAACAATAATAAACACACTCCTCCACCAGTAACTGCAAAATAACCACAGAAACTAGTGGACCATTTCATTCATTTATATTTGTATTTTAAGTCTAATTTTAAGTTGGACTTGTAACTGCTAAAAATGTAAGTATAAATTTTAAATTTTGAAACTTTAACTAGAAGTAGAAAGAAAACAAGATAAACCTGTATGAGGAAAAAATCTAGGTGAGAATCTGTAGAATAGCAATACCAAATGTAACACAATACTATTGGTTGGAACTACATTCTGGACCTAATTGAAAACAACCTAAATGAAAACAATGTAACAGGTTAGCCACACCCATCAGGGAGTATGACAAAATAAAGGCAATGTCCTCTCCCCACCCCCCACCACATGGTTGGCTGGCTAACCTGACACCCCCCCCCCTCAGATCTGTATAAAAATAAAGGCACTTCACGGGTTTAGTCACTCAGAACAATGCTTGGAGGAAGGTCATACTGAATTTGTAATCTGCAAGGACTGAATAAAGGATTTCTTTTGGACTGGAACTGGCTCAAAGATTTGTTTATTTTATAGTGATCACCTTGCATGCCATTTATGTTATATTTTGTGGATGTAACACTGTGGCCTTAATTCAATGTTTTCATGTTTGTAATTTCATTTATTTTTTGTTCTTTTTGTCTTGTCTAAGGCCTGCACTGCATTTTTAGCTCAGTCTGTACATATTAAAGGTTGAGGTTTCAAACCCTACAGTCCTTTCAAGGGCTAGCTGAGTCCTTTCCAGGGCCCTCAAAAGATTCTGACTGGAATTCCACCCACAAGCCCAGCCTTGGACCACAAGGGGGCACACCAGTCCTTTGAAGGGCCACCTACCTGGAACTCACCTAGCCCAGCCTTGTCCAACAAGGGGGCACACTAGTCCTTACCAGGACTACCTAGGGACCCATCGGGACTGACAAAGGTCCTTCTTAGGACCATATGAGATCTGAGATCTGACAACAGGGCCATCTCTGATTACCCAGGTGGAGACCAAAAGGGTACAACCCAACCTCCCACCTGACAGGTACTGCACTAAAGTCCTTGTTAGGGCTACAAAGGTCTTCCTCAGGACCAAACACACCACACAGGTTCTTCTCAGAACCAAAACAGTCCTACTTAGGACTACAAAAGTCCTTCTCAGGACCAACCTACCACAAAGGTTCTTCTCAGAACCACAACAGTCCTCTTCAGGACTAAAAAGGTCCTCCTCAGGACCACCTCTCCACACCACAAAGGCCCTTATAAAAACCAAAACAGTCTTTCTCAAGACTACAAATGCCCTTTTAAGAGCCACAATAGCTTTATACAAAACCACATATGAATTACTAAGTCCTTTTCAGGACTCAGACTTGGACCTCCAGGAGTAACAACTATTCCAGTAAGAGTGTTCTTCCGTCCAGATTTTTTCCCACCACACAAGTGGGTTACATTCTAACAGGAAGCGGATACCACCCACTATTGCATTGGTTCACACAACTAAAGGGTCTGGAATGTATAGATTAATAAGACTTTCTTTATTCTTTGTCGTGTATATATAATGATAGACTTGCATGAACTTTGGAGTTGAAAGAAAATCTGATATGATTAACACCAGAAACAACAATGGATTGTGAGGATACTAAATTAAAAATATATATATTTTCATTGTTAAGCTGTTTTACTTTGGAATGTGTTGCCATTTAGAATAAGGTATTCTAGTAGTTTAATGATTTTCAAGAAGCAACTGGATGACTGGGTAGGTAACTAGGTTTATGATTCTGCTCATATAGGTGGCAAGCTTTTTAAAGGCTAAAAATAGGCTATAAAGCTTGTTTAACAAAAATTGAAATATTACAAATATTAAATAGAAGGCAAAGAGGTTTGCATACTGTTATCTCTTATAATGTTAGCACTAGCAGGGGTACCTATCTTAAGCACAGTTATCTCTTATAATGTTAGCACTAGCAGGGGTACCTATCTTAAGCACAACATTCAAATCACTGAAAATCAGAAAGTCAAATATAAAACTGTAAAAGCTACAAAAAAAACTTTCTGTGATTCTAATGTGAATTAAAAGTAATGGAAACTTATTATTAATTTTCTGAATATGAAACTAAGAAAATTATCTATTGGACTAGTTTTAAAAGGTACAGTAACATAAAAGGAATCCTCCCTTTCTTACAAGAACATTATAAGAGAAAACCATGTAACACATAAACACAAAGAGTGTTTTTACAGAGAGGCATATTTATACAAATATTTATACAATATGCTCAACAGTACAATGAAAATATATTGTAATATACTTACTGTTTATTAGTATTTCTTATATTCTCTTCCTAAACATTCAGTAACTTTCCATCCTACCATCCTACCAAGCAGAGATCATTTCCTTCCATTATATACCTTATTCATATAGTTCTACAGAGCAGGAGGAGAGAGACAAAAGCTATTTATTCGACTGGTATTTATCCTAAGTTAACCAAACAAAACCAAAACACTGATAAAACCACACTGCAGAGATTCAGACAAACCATCTCCAGCAATCCAAAATTTGTTGATAAGTGCTTTTGTTTTATTCAATAATAAAACTTCATCAGATAAACATGAAATGCCCTAACAACATTTAAAGACACTTTTAAAATATCATGTGACCAACATTTTCAAATCACATGAACAACTTAAAATCATGTGACAGCCAAACCCCTGTGCAAATCTGAAATCAAAGATAGTAAAAATCACCACATTAAAAAAGTAAATATATACAATAGGAAACCAAATACCTGAATAGATAGGTTTAAATTTTGTTTGTGTCTTTCGGCTTTTCCCGGTTAGGGGTTGCCACAGCGAAACTCTGGTCCGCTAATGATTGGCAGTAGAGTTTTAATAATTTAAAACTCTTGTCACTTAACTTGCATGCACACAAAACTATAGTTAGAAACATTTTGATAAAAAAATACTTAATCATGAATGAATAAATTAATAAATCTGTTTGTAAACAACAGCAGCAGTGTGATCTTTGCAATGCTGTCAGTTTTAAAAAGCAACTAACAGAAATCTGATCACTTATACCTGGCCAGGAATTTGCATTACACATACGTTGCCACTATAACTCACGTTCTTCTAATTTAAGCTGCCAAGGGGCCACCACGTTCACCAAGTGTTGTGTTTTCCATGATTGTGAACTTAAACTTACAATCTTGGTGTTCTATTGAATGTTTTGCTAGGGCATTATTTATTACCTTCTGGTGAATCTACCCTCTCACATAAATACATCACCCTGTACAAAATAAAGATTTTACTAGCTCCTTTATCACAAACTATAACATTTATAGTATGTCCATTAGAGCATAATTCAGTAAAACTGGGCTATTTTAAAGTAAGACAAGCATGTTATTGAAAAGATAGGGGACACACCACGCATTACATATACAAGTGGTTGTAACCTTAAAAATATAATTGAACACCCTAGTAAAACATCAATATTCATCAGTCATAATACCCATTGTATATCCAGATGTGGTTGTTGTTCCGTTTGCCCCTACATTATGGTGGGAGAACAAGTAATTGTAAATAATTTTACATTTAACATAAAAAGGGGCATTCAAATGCTTAACTAGCAGGGTAGTATATGTGGCATGTTACCATCACTGTTAGTTTTTATACACAGGGAAAACCGAACGCAAGTTTAAAGAAAGAGCTGCTGAGCATTTATATGATATCAAAAAAAGAAAAAAATAAATAATGCCCTAGCAAAACATTCAGTAGAACACCCAGATCATTTTATGTTTATGTGATGAAGTTTTATTATTGAATACAATGAAAGCAAGTTTTGGATTACTGGAGCTGATTTGTCAGAATCTCTGTACCCTTGCATGTGTGGATTTATCCTAAGTTCTTCAACAGCTTTTCACCATACTTCTGATCCATGTTTTTGTAATAGTGACCGTTTAATAACCTACTTCCTCCCTATCTATCTTCCTTATATACTGGGCTAACATATATTTCCATATGAAATACTGTATTCATTTCCATAGCTGTCAAAACATTTGACTCTTTCTTTTCCAACTTTTCACCCTAATCAGCATGCTTCTGGAAACTCAGTCATCCCATCTAGTCATGCAGTTAGACATACCACTGATATCCTAGACTTTTCACTGAGTCTGAAGACTTACTCACCTAATTTATACCCAAGACAAAAACTGTATGCACATTACACTGGACCATTGAAACAGAATCCTATTTTATCACCCCTACTGGTGGTGATTTAGCAGTCTACCTTTCCAGGATACCAATAAAATATAATCAACTAAATAAATTGTAAGAGATAACTTTCACACTAGCTGACAGGCAAAAATAATAGATTGTAGATAGTGCATAGAAAGTTACAGACAACTATTAAGAAACGGTGAGGAAAAAAAGAAAACATATTGCTCAACGTAGCTCATCCCATTCACACAAGCGGTTCATGCAAATAGATGCCTTTAATCTCTTAGAACTATTGCACCCCATACTATATTATTCATCTGCCTCAGGCACAGTGCATGCTCAGTTAACTCAAAGATGCCAGTGTAGGTTAGTACCCTGTTAATAATTACCACCCACCCCATATTCGGGGAATAATGTAGGACAAAATCTGTGATATGAGTTTTATTCTAGCTATTATTTCAACAGACCAACCTGATAACTCAGTGGCAAAAACTCTAAATAAGGCAAATTAATATCTAATAACATCCATAAACTACTAAGAACCATGAATTTATCAGCCTTCCAACTGATAACTCTCACTCAGCAGTCAACTCTATTATACTTTGTTTTGTCAGTACACAGCACATTTGTATTGGCAATGCAGTTTATGACCAGTAATCAACTTTATAGTAATAAACTCAGATTAATTCCAAATTCATGCCCATCTTCATTCATTGATAAGGGCTTGATTGCTAAACTATTCAAACTGTACCCAAATTTGATCACTACTTCACCTATGACCTTACTCCACAGAAAACCACTAATTGCATAATTCTATGAAAAAGTATTATACAAGAACATAATAAGCTAACAATTATGAACTAAACATATGCCTTCAGAATAAGATCCTTCCCATGTTATCAAGTCCATACGAAATACATTAAATAACAGCTACATGGAACATTCTGTTATTCACTAAGACAGTTCATCTTCTTTATTAATTGACTTTCATTAAACATGTCTGACACTACACTTATCATTCCACCTTCCAAGATATAAATCCTTTATGAAATCTTGCAAGTAAAATCTCCTTGGAAAACGCCTTTATTCCTAAGAGCAGTATGATCCCTCCCTCACAACTGCATCAAACCTAAAAATCTGTATTAGCTGAGTGTGCACAAGTCATCCAGAATATCCCTGGTGCCAAATCACTGTAGCATGACCTTTAACAAAGATGTAGTGAGTAACACTGACACCTCACAGTGACAGGTACTCTATCTCCCGTGCCTTGTATATGGAATCTGCATGTTCACCCTGTGTTTGTGTGTGTGTGTGTGTGTGTGTGTGTGTGTGTGTGTGTGTGTGTGTGTGTGTGTGTGTGTGTGTGTGTACATTATGGAAGAAATGTCTGGCAGTCTGTGTTTATTTCTTCCTTGCCTAGAAACTCTATAGATTGCTTTGACAGATCAAAAGGTCACTAAAGGAGTCAAATGCAAACTAACAGCATTGGAAGGATAGACCTCTAACATTATTTTTCTTCATATTTAAAGTTAAATACAGTATAATAACCCCTTTGTCATGTATTACTAGTTCTGAAAATCTGTTTCAAATGTCACTGATTCAAAAGTAAAAAGTTATCTAATACATCCACAATACCAAATTATTTTTAAATAACCCTTTTTCATGACATTTTTTACATCTTTGTTGTGCATCGTTCACCTGGAAAATTGTTAATTAATTCAAGAATATTAAGCTAGCACATCCCTAATGCCAAACTATTTTCACATAACCCTTTACATGACATTTCTTCTTAATTAAACTTGAATATCATATTAAAATATATTTGCCATGATGTAGTTCATTAAAAAGCTTTTAGATGGCATTTACTAAAGAACATTGTAGATAATTAATGTAATGAACAATCGTCTATCAAACAGAAAACTATGAAAACATATAAATTCTTCATGCCTATCCTAATTTTCTGTCATTTATGTAGTCTTGTATCACTGCTGTCTGGACTGCTCCACCATCATAAAGGACAGTAGTGTCATTATTATCTGAAAAAGCTATTCATAATTATAGACATTGGTGTTAATCTACCTAATCTTTAAGTTCAACTGTATATACTTGCTTTTGCTAGTAATAATCCTCTGAATACAATGTATATAGCATAGAACTCTAGAAATTAAACATGAGCATACTATTTTTTTAACTTTTTATTGCATTTTAGATCAGCATGAAATTACAATTTAAGTTTTTACAGTACATAACAATCAACTAAAAGCTAAATAAAACTATATACAGGGTACATAACAAAAATTTACAATGAACAAAACCATTAATACTTTTCCAATAAGTCTCTAAGTTTTAGCCAAGATAAATGTTTAGGTGTGATAGTTGATGTTCTGTTATATACAGTTTGTAATTCCTTATCGTATACATTTTTTGATAACCAAATAAATTTGGTTCAAATCTATATCATATTATATGTATGGATCCCCTTCAGAAGCTCAAAGTTTCAAAACTTCGAACTTCAAATGGCCAGGACGATAAGACCAAAGTTTTGAAACTTTGAACGTTTTGAATGGAGATCGATGTACAGCATGGAATGGGATATTTACCAATTTCCTCACTGTAGTGCGATCTCAGAATTATATATATTTATTTAGCAGGGGGTGAGAGATGCAGGGGCTTGCCCCCCTGCAAAACTGTAAAAAAAAAATATATTTTTTTTAATTTCATTTTTGAAGTTTCAAAACTTCATTCTTCTGGTTTTGACCACTTGAAGTTCAAAGTTTTGAAACTGAGCTTTAGAAGTACATCCACCTGTATATGTACATGCATTGCATTTTACCTGGAACACTCATTTTTACATAAACTTTAAGAAACACTAGTTCAGAAGAAAAGTTAATTCAAAACTGAGCAATATTTATTGTAAATTACATGTGTAACTAAGCATCCCAGTACCCATACAGTCCATGAAGTCATGATTAGGTAAATGGCATGAATAATTATCCCTTCATCCTTAAGGGCAAATTTGAAAACATAAAGTCCCAAGTCAAAGGTAAACTGGAAGGGAAAGAACACAATGAGGAACTTGCCCTACAGATTCACAAATTTGCTGGCAACTTTAGTTTACCACTTTTATCCTTAATTAAGGACATCATCAGAACTAAAGTTAAAAGCACATGAGTCATTTTTATATAAAAAACACAAGAGCAACAACCAATAGAAACACTAATAAAGTCTTAACACAATCAGAAAATAGAAATCATGACAAAAGCACTAAACTAAAGTTGCCAATACATTTGTGAATTTGTGCAATGGGCTATACCTTGTGTTTTTCACCTTCCAGGTCACGTTTTTTTTGTTTCAGTCTTTAGGTATCATGAGCAATAGGGCTCCTTACATCAGGGTTCCTTAACTTGGAAGGAGTGGTGTTTCACATTATGGTGACTAACAAAACACGAAAAGCATGTAAAGAACTTACCTGTGGTTGCAGTCCATCCTTCATAACAATTAACAGGTGGTAGCATGACTGAGAAATACACAGTAGAAGTTCAGTCACTAAGTAATGTGGAAAGCAAGACTTGTTATTTCAGGAGCTCTATGTAATAGATAGCTATTTCTCAGAGTGTAATGACATTAAAAGAACACCAAAAATGTGAAACACTAATCTACAATGCATGAATCCATTTATAACAAAGCATAACATTGCTCTTAAAGTGTCCATTAACTGCATGTCCATTAATGTAGCCAAATAACATCTTCACCTCTCTTTCTACTGCATACCACCTAATGAATATAACAGTTGTCTCACCTTTCACTGACCAGGCTCCTGCAGCCATTCTTCATCCAGTTCTAGTATTTCTCAGCATACATTCTCTTACCCATGTTCCCCTACTTCCCATACCTCCCTTACTTAGCCCATGAAACTGTAGTAACTATTGTGGCTTTTCCACTGTTAACCCCATAGCTCTCAACCTTCCATCTCTAGAATGTGGAGTACTGCTTATCAATATGTGGGAAAAAATGGGCAAAATATGGAATACTTGCTAACAGCTTCCTGACAGCTTCAACTAACAAGCTCACACAATGGTTAAAATATGTTACTTTTTACTTATAAAACGTTCTTTTGGTGAGTTGATATGATTCAGCATCACTTAACATGGATATCATCTAAAAACATTCTTAACTCTGAATGTGTGACAGACCCTGTCAGTGAGGAGGTAAGAGGATCATGAACATTTTATGATTCAAAATGAGAAATGTTCCTCACAATGAGCTACACTTCAGAGGTATTCTGAGCTCTACCATTTATATTCTAATAGCCTGATCACTGAGTTCTGGCTTCAGATTTGATTAAGCACAAACTGAAATGCAAGACTTGTTATGTGGGTTTTTTTCTGCAAGGACCCTAATTATGGTGAAGTAATTTCCTCAACTTTTGTTTGTTCCATTTTGAATTCAAAATAGAGGAAGCTCATTTGTTCTTTTCTGAATCTGAAACTAAATACTGTATTCATTGTTTTAGATTATGAGGTACAAACTGCTGGAATAATCCCTGCTATCATATAACAGGCTGAACAGTGATTGATAATCATCGCTAATAAGAGATGTCTAGTTTTGTTTTTGTGTTAGAATGGTCTGAGGAATTCCTGTGGACAACTTAAATGCTCAACTAATATAACTGGTTTTAATAAAAATTTGTGCAGACTAATCCCATCTTCCAACATCAGGCGCACCCATATCACCCCTCCTCCTCAATTTCTTTTACCTTCATGCCAGTTTATCAAAACACCTTTAAATGTTTTCTGTACTTCGTGTGAATTTGTAAATATTTAGTACTATGTCTAGTAATGCAGCAATCTGTTTTACATAACCCTTTAAGTGTATTACTAAAAATATAACATTTCTTGTTTGAATTTATTCAGCTGTGACTTTCTTTGCTTCGTTGTAAATTCTTGTATATATTTGTTTTGATACTTTCTGTACTTCTGGACTGAGGCTGAAATCGGACTATCTGAGGTCAGTGCTCTACCCCAAAAAATAAATACAAATAAATAAATACATAAATAAAAGTTTCAGTGCCTGTGGTCAAAAGGCGGCCTTATAGTAGCAGTTGTTTTTAGAATTATTTATACAGGTGTTAATGCCATTCATATAGGCACTGCTCTGTTATACAGTTAAATAATATCCAATGCACAGCAAAAGCATAATGTAGCACAAAAATGTAGGGGACATGTCCTTAGAGCCCTGGAACCGCCATACAGCTAGTACCACTGACTGTGTCAATTGATTAACTCCACTGGCATAGAAGATACTAGCATACATTTAGAAGTGTAGAAGTCCACAAACATAAAAAATGGTAAAACAATAGTGACTTGCAAGAGGGAAAGACCCCACCCCCCACCCCACACTGCCACATGTATGTTTTGCCCCTACTAACACCAGAGTTTCTAAGTGATAGGGAAAGGGTAAAGAATACATTTTGTTTTTAGGTGTTTACCCTTATTCACTGGTTGTGAAACCACAGCTCTTGATGTTCTTGTAGGTTTATAGGTTAATAATAGGCTGTTGATCTGGTGGACCATTTGTAGCCAAGCCAAATGATCTCACATAGAATTTACCAAGACATGAAATTAATACCAACATGATGCATTAGTTTGGACTTACCTCCTCTTTCCATAAGGGCTTGAGGAGCCAGGCCAGGCCACTAAAGGATGAATTACTTAGGATCTAGTTGTGCTTCCTTTTTATAAGACCTTCAGGGAGGCAGACTTGGAGAATTTGGAGTGTATTTATGGTTGCCCATTGAGATCTCCATGCTAAGCTTAAAAAGGAACAAAGAACTGCTATGTTGTACATCCAGGAGGATATAATTGCACAAATAAATATATAATAAAAATGGTTGATCAGTCAGTACTAGAAAAATACTATCAGATGTCTAATTCTAACAATATTAACTGAAAGTGACTATAATCTATATTCCTGTAAACTGCAAATAATTCACAGGCAAAGTACATAGACATGTGCTCACTCACTTGAAGAAGGCAATCTTTTTTCTCAAAAACACTTCACAAAACACTTCCAGAGAAAGCATCAATTCTGTCTGACTGCCTGACCTGTGGAGCTGACCTTTGAACTTATTTAAAAATACGATTCCCATGAAGTTGAAGTTCAAGAAGGTATCCTGATTTAAGGCATCATTGGGAAATATTTAGCTACTACAGTCTTTCAGTTATGGTTAGATGAAATAAATCCCCCTCTGCATTATATAAAGAAGTCTCAACCTCCTTTACTTTCTACTGGGTTGGAATTTTAAATCTAAGTCCTTCAGATGAGATGTTAAACTGAGGCCCCATCTGCATGAGTAGTTGACAGCTTAGCTGGATGTAAAATATCCCACAGTACTTATCAAAAAGAGTTGGTGAATTTTCCTGATATCCAGACCAAATTTCCTTTCATACTATAAATACCACCTCAGGTCTCAAATGGAAAAGGCTACTAGCCTAGTGGGACTAACCTGGTCAAGAAAGGATACGTAAAATAAAATTAAATTAAATTAAATTAAAAAAAAAGTAACTGCCCCCAAAGCAAAGTTGCTTAGATAACCAGAAAGGTAGATTACCAAATAAGGTAGCATATCATTTCTCAGCAGCTAACAATATACGTGTGTGTGTGTGTGTGTGTGTGTGTGTGTGTGTGTGTGTGTGTGTGTGTGTGTGTGTGTGTGTGTGTGTGTGCGTGTGCATGTGTGTGTGTGTGTGTGTGCGTTTCTCTGAAACAGTTTCACTTTATTTATTATTTTCGTTTATATTTGTTTACAACAGCGGTACGCTGATCATAACTGATATATTTAGAAGTCAGGGAATAAGAGGTTCCCACAAAATGGAAGATGCCTGGAAGATTGCCCTTCCCAGAAAAAAAAATATTATTATGAATCTGCCAAAAATGCAGGTTTTATGCAATAAACGTGCTATATTTTGCATACTGTACTGCATCAATGAAGAAAATAGTTGCACATTTTATGCAGCTCTTTACATTCTATTTAAATAAATCCAGTTAATACAATTGCCCCATACTGAAGTTTAGGAAGACATGCCGCTATGGCAACTGATTTTCTAGTTACTA
This sequence comes from Protopterus annectens, assembly GCF_019279795.1. Taxonomy (NCBI): domain Eukaryota; kingdom Metazoa; phylum Chordata; order Ceratodontiformes; family Protopteridae; genus Protopterus; species Protopterus annectens. Next base: position 63,578,911 of record NC_056744.1, on the reverse strand, counting down.
ATGTCAGAGCATTCAGTTGATATAGTACTAAAAATTTCTGATTTATCAACACACATTCAGCAAAAAATTTACCTTGATTTGCTCTTGATGCCAAGTACATTCCTTTTTAATATGTTATGTGGGGAGCATAGACCCAACGATTTCCATATAGGAGTTATGCTATCTGTACCCCAGCTCTGAGGTCACTGACTGTCATGGGAAAGGAACATTTCCTCGATCATGATTACATGATTACTTCACTTAATACCACATCCTCGACAGTGATCAAAATTGTATCATTCAACTGCTTCTATCAGTTACTGGCAAGCTCACTGAATTTATCTTTTAGGCTTTTTTTTTCATCCAGTTCATCTGAATGCATCATAGTCTAAAAATACATGACTCGACTTGTAGGGACTTCTACTGTAGCCTTACGTCTGTCACTATGTATTTCAAAGCTCATTCCAACCAACCTTTATTAACTGCACTTCCCAGAGTTTTCTATAAATAGTACTTTCAGAGTGCCTCTTAATTTGTTCTTATTTTCTTCTCCTTTCAGTTTATTTGATTTGATATTGCTCATGTCACCCCTGTATAATAGTTCCACTCAAACTTTCCCCACATGTTTATATCAGTGTCTAATTTAGGTAGCTTTTTCTAAACCTGTCATTGTTTTGGTCCATTTAGGAATTGAGCCTTCCTTCATTTAGTTGTACTTCAGCTCTTAGTTTACTATGTCTACCTATTTCAACCATAACTAAACTTCACACTGAGATTCCTTCTGTCACTTTTGTCTAATATATCTTTGTGTAGATTTCTTTGAAACTTTTAGCTGTTTCTAATATTTCTACAAATATTGAGTTTCTCTTGCCTTTTTTATTATTTTCCATCTGGTTCTCTCACTCATCTTAATCTTATCCTTTTATAGAGCGCTTCTTTGTTTCAAACAATTCAATAAAATGTAGTAAAAAAGTGCCTTTAATAGAGGTGGACCTACTGCAATATTTATATGCACAAGCCAGTGCATTTCTTTGTGCCAGTCCCAAGCCCGGATAAATGGGGAGGGTTGCATCAGGAAGGGCATCTGGTTTAAAATTTTGCCAAATCATACATGCGGACAACAGTACAGATATACATATCAGATCGGTCGAGGTCTGGGTTAACAACGACCGCCACCAGTACTGTTGGCCAACCCGGAAATTGGGCTACTGTTGGCTGAAGGAGGAGAAGAGGGGGAAGGCATGCACGAAGGCAGGTAAAGGCTAGGACTGTGGTAGTGAGGCTTGGAACTTTGAATGTTGGCAGTATGACTGGTACAGAGAGAGAGCTAGCTGATATGATGGACAGAAGGAAGGTTGGAATATTGTGTGTGCAAGAGACCAAATGGAGGGGGAGCAAGGCTAGGTTTATCGGAGGCGGTTTCAAATTGTTTTATCATGGTGTGGATGGGAGGAGAAATGGCGTAGGGGTTATCCTGAAGGAACAGTATGCGAAAAGTGTTTTGGAGGTGAAAAGAGTGTCGGATAGAGTAATGTTTATGAAGCTGGAAATTGATGGTGTAATGATGAATGTAGTTAGTGGAGCACAAGTTGGGTGTGCGATGGATGAGAAAGAAAAAATTTCAAGTGAGTTGAATGAAGTGGTGATGACTGTACCCAAGGGTGAGAGAATGGTGATTGGAGCAGATTTCAATGAGCATGTTGGTGAAGGGAACAGAGGGGATGAGGAAGTGATGGGTAGGTATGGTGTTAAGCAAAGGAATGCAGAATGTCAGATGGTAATGGATTTTGTGAAAAGGATGGACATGGCTGTGGTGAATACATATTTTAACAAGAGGGAGGAGCATAGGGTGGCATACAAGAGTGGAGGGAGATGCACACAGGTGGATTATATCTAATGTAGAAGGGCCAGTCTGAAGGAGACTGTAAAGTGGTGGCAGGGGAAAGTGTAGTTAGGCAGCATAGGATGGTGGTTTGTAGGATGACATTGGTGATCAAGAAGAGGAGGAGGAGTGTGAGGGCAGCACCAAGGATCAAATGGTGGAAATTGAAAAAAGGGTAATTGTAAGGTGGAGTTCAGGGAAGAGTTAAGACAGACACTGGGTGGCAATGAAGTTACCGAATAGCTGGGTAACTACAGCAGAGCTAGTAAGGGAGATGGCTAGAAAGGTGCTTGATGTGACATCTGGAAAGAGGAAGGAGGACAACGGGACCTGGTGGTGGAATGAGGAAGTACAGGAGAGTATACAGAAAAAGACGTTGGCAAAGAAGAAGTGGGATTGTCAAAGAGCTGAAGAAAATAGACAGGAGTATAAGGAGATGAGGTGCATGACAAAGAGAGAGGTGGTGAAGGCTAAGGATAAGGCGTATGAAGAGTTGTATGAAAGGTTGGACACTAAGGAGGGAGAAAAGGACCTGTATCGATTGGCTAGACAGGGGGACCGAGCTAGTAAAGATGTGCAGCAGGTAAAGGTGATAAATGATAATGAGAGAAACATACTCACAAGCGAGGAGAGTGTGTTGAGCAGATGGAAAGAGTACTTTGAGGTGCTGATGAATGAAGAGAATGAGAGGGAGAGAAGGTTGGATGATGTAGGGATAGTGAATCCTGAAGTACAGTGGATTAGCAAGGAGGAAATAAGGATAGCTATGAAGAGGATGAAGAATGGAAAGGCTGTTTGTCCAGATGACATACCTGTGGAAGCATGGATGTGTTTAGGTGAAATGGCAGTGGAGTTTTTAACTAGATTGTTTAATGAAATCTTGAAAAGTGAGAGGATACCTGAGGAATAGAGAAAAAGTGTTTTGGTGCCGATTTTTAAGAATAGGGGTGATGTACAGAGCTGTAGTAACTACAGAGGGATTAAATTGATAAGTCACAGCATGAAGTTATAGGAAAGAGTAGTGGAAGCTAGGTTAAGAAGGGAGGTGATGATTAGTGATCAGCAGTATGGTTTCATGCCAGGAAAGAGCACTATAGATGTAATGTTTGCTCTTAGAGTGTTGATGGAGAATTACAGAGAAGGTCAGAAGGAGTTGCATTGTGTCTTTGTGGACTTATAGAAAGCATATGACAGGGTGCCTAGAGAGGAGTTGTGGTATTGTATGAGGAAGTCGGGAGTGTCAGAGAAGTATGTAAGAGTGGTACAGGATATGTATGAGGGTAGTGTGACAGTGGTGAGGTCTGTGGTGGGAGTGACAGATGCGTTTAAGGTGGAGGTGGGATTACATCAAGGATCAGCTCTGAGCCCTTTCTTATTTGCAATGGTGATGGACAGGTTGACAGATGAGATCAGACAGGAGTCCCCATGGACTATGATGTTTGCAGATGACATTGTGATCTCTAGTGAGAGTAGGGAACAGGTGGAGGAGACCCTGGGGATGTGGAGATATGCTCTAGAGAGAAGAGGAATGAAGGTCAGCAGGACTAAGACAGAATATATGTGTGTGAATGAGAGTGAGGATAGAGGAATGGTTAGGATGCAGGGAGGTGGCGAAGGTGGATGAGTTTAAATACTTGGGATCAACAGTTCAGAGTAATGGTGAGTGTGGAAGAGAGGTGAAGAAGAGAGTGCAGGCAGGATAGAGTGGGTGGAGAAGAGTGGCAGGAGTGATTTGTGACAGATGAGTACCAGTAAGAGTGAAATTGAAGGTCTACAAGAGGGTAGTGAGACCAGCTATGTTATATGGGTTGGAGACAGTGGCATTGAAAAAAAGGCAGGAGTAAGAGCTGGACGTGGCAGAGTTAAAGATGTTAAGATTTGCACTGGGTGTGATGAGGGTAGACAGGATTAGGAATAAGTATATTAGAGGGTCAGCCCAGGTTGGAAGGTTTGGAGACAAAGCCAGAGAGGCAAGATTATGTTGGTTTGGACATGTGCTGAGGAGGGATGCAGGGTATATTGGGAAAAAGATGCTTAGGATGAAGCTGCCAGGTAACAGGAAAAGAGGAAGGCCTAAGATAAGGTTCATGGATGCGGTGAGAGAGGACATGCAGGTGGTTGGTGTGACAGAGCAAGATGCAGAGGACGGGAAGAAATGAAAACAGATGATTCGCTGTAGTGGCCCCTAATGGGAGCAGCCGAAAGAAGAAGAAGATTGTGGAGCCATATCTTCTTGTTTCTGATGCATGTTATATCATGTATCCATGCCTTATTTTATTTATTTTATTTTATTTAACATTTGTTTACATGGAAACTCTGACTTGGATTGAAGCCAATTTTCAACAGAGGCCGAGGGAGGAAACCAGAGCACCTGGAGGAAACTCACACAGATGCAGGGAGGACATGCAAACTCTGCACAGAAGGCACCTCAGCTGAGAATCGAACCAGGGAACCTCTTGCTGTGAGGTGATACTGCAACTGCTGCACTACTGTGCCATCCAATAATGGTTCTACAGGGGACTGAACCCAGGACTTTCTGCATGTGAAGCAGATGTGATAACCACTACACTACAGAATGTATGACTTTCAACTTAAACTTATGACTTTGTAACGCATTACATATAATTACAAACAAAAAATAGCGGCCTACTCAAATCTGCAACATTTAATAGCTAACATCGCACAGTTGCCGCATATGCTATTTTCTCTTCTTTTCTCCATTTGTCTCATGCTTATATTTGATGAGGTCTTTTGAGTAGCAGTCCAGCACTCATTCTAGGTATCTATTACACGCAACCTCCATTCTTCTGTAAAACAGAAGCTGTGAAAAGCCAGGTTAAAGTTAGATATTTCTATAACTGCACAACTGCACCCCCCCAGCTCTCCTACTGCTAGATATGTAGTTCTCCCCAATACCTTGTCAAGATCTTGTAGACCCAGATTGCCCTTTCCCTTTAGTTCAATCCCTCTGTATAATTAATTACTTTTGTGGAGTACCCTTGCAATTTTTCCAGAACTGCTGAATCCTTTTCCTTGTATGGTATCCTTAATTTTTGATATGCATCATTTTGCATTTATTTGCACTAAAGTTCAGATACCATCTATTTGCACTTCACCCATGTCCCTACCTGGGTTTCTTCTGTCACAGTGGAGCCTGTCTTGATGTTATCCAGAAAGAGTATGATCCTGTTGTCAGTACCCATTGCTATGCATGATCAACACAATGAAGATTGCTGAATCTGTGCCACTCCCTGCAATACACTAGACATCTCCTCTTTCTATTTACTGGTTCTTACCCATTTCCAGTTCTGTATCCTCTCTTCCAACTACCCAATGTCCATATAACCATTCATTCATTTATAGAGCCTTAGTTTTATGAGATTTCAGGGTAACATTTTATGAAAGATTGAGTCAAATGCTTTATGAAATCTCAGAAGACTTCATTTATTTAAATGCCTTTATCCTGTCCGGCATGATTCAGTTAAATAACTGATGAATCCTTTTAGCTGCAGACCCATTTTTGCCCTAAAGATGACTGTAAGCAAGAAGCACCGTCAGCCTTTTCCCTCAGAATCTTTCTCATTAACATCCCAATCACTGAGGTTAAGATGAGAGGTTTGGAGTCCCCACCACTGCAGTTTACATGGTAGACCTATTCCACTGCTCTGTTTTCTACTGGCCAATGAACAACAATATAACACTTTCAATGGTCCCTCTAGCATCCCTAACAGATATTTGATTGTCCTTCCTCATGCAGGTTCCTGTTCTAGTCCTCTGAGCTCCTTTTGCTCCCTGTGTTCAGACCACTTCCTTTCTAGACTGTTTTCTTTGCTTTTGCTCTTCAAGAAAAACAGAGCCCAAGAACTTTTATATTATCTCAGTTGATTCCATTTTCTGATATGCTCATTACTCCTCTAGCCTCACTGGCTATCTCAAACCTCATTATCTTGCATCCACATAACATCCTTAATCCCATTTTTTACTCCGCTACATCCCTTTTTCATTCTGGATTTTGCCATTTTACTCTTCCTAACAGCCTTCCTGATCTGTCTACCTTTCTACCTGTTCCCTCATACAATTTCTTACACACCTTCTCTTTATTGCTTTCCTTACCACTTTAACTAGCCATAATGGCTTCTTCTTTCTTTTTATTTTCCTTCTTGTTCTTTCTTCCTTCTCCACTGGCTCCTAATGTTTGTCTTTTTGGCTTTTCCTGGTTAGGGATCACCACAGCGGAACTCCGGCCCGCTAATGATTGGCAGTAAATTTTTTTTATGGTGTCGAGTTGCCAGCCCGACGCCCAACCTTCAGCAAAGGCACACCCATTCACACATGTCTTTCGGAGGCCACTCAACCGCAGAGAGGGCATGCAGACTCCACACAGAAGGCACTGCAGCAATGAATCGAACAGGAGAACCTCTTGCTGTTAGGGAACAATGCTACCGTGGCTTATACAGTTACCAAATTTTCCCACGCATCATTATTTCCATTTATTCTTCACCGTTTGACTAGCTTTGTCTCTTCCCTTTCTCCAATTTATCTGCAGTCTACACCTCTGTGACCCCATGCTTGTTACATTTTTTGCTTATTTTCTGTGGATCAAATCTTTATTAATTACCATATTTTCGTTTTTACATACTCTGCAATCCTCATGCATTCTGGCACATATTTCTGATACAACCATTTTATAGTTACATGTTTATATAATATTAATAAACTAATCTCAGATACTTAGTACTTACATGTAACTTTCAATAGTTTAATATTAACCATGTAAATTCAAATATCACGATCAACTGTTCTATCTAGTCTTAATCTCAAGTTTGATTTAAAATTGGCCCTTAATTACAAAGTTAACTATACAAGTCACTGTTTATGTTATGTTTTAGTATTAATTGTCTATAGCTAATTTATTGGATTTATTTTGCATTTCTATCTAAATAAAATCATCATCAAATAAAAGCGACTGTATTGTTCCTTTCCCTTTGCTTTGATTTGTAATGTTTTCTTCTCACACGGTTGAATATGCAAGATCTGAAACCAAAGATGCTTCTAAACGATGATATGTTGAAGCCCTATTATTTAATGTCATGTACTGGCAGAAAAGTCTCTCCCAGAACTCCAATTTATGGGGGTTAATGCGTCCTAGTAGGAGCAAATTCCATTCATTCTCAAAACTGAGATCAATTTCACTCATTCTAATGTACTCACTGAGTCCATTTTGGGGTCACTGCTGAGTTACAGCCTATGGATGCAAGGCAAAGAAACTAATCCTCAAACGTCCAATTTTAAAAGCAAAATCAGTCATTAAATCACACCTTAAATCTGGTGTTTAGTCTGCTTAGAGAAACTACTTTTAAATTTTATGTGGATCACTTATAGGCTATTTAAACAACTAAGTTGTCACAAAATAGTATGCTTGGTACTTTTGATGCTGATTGCTGGTAAGTGTTGGTAAGAGCAATACATGAGCTCTGCAACTTACCACTTAGATAATTTTACGTACTCCACATTCTGGGGAACTTTCCATACAATCGTTCTGAATGTTGTGTGTGTTATTACAATTCATATGTTAAACTGTTCCTGCAGTAGTTTTACTAGTTGGCTAGCATTCCATTTCAGAATCAGTTCTGAGTCTTGGTATCACTTTATTAAGTACTGATGTTTTAGCAGCCATTAAATAACAACAGGAAACTGTCAAGAAGACAGACAGACATTAACGTTAAGATATAATAATTGCATCCAGTAGGAAGTCACTGATTTTTTTTAGTTGTGCCTTGAAGCACATTCTGTTTATGTTTTCCTCGGTGATCTTTTCCTTAGCAAAAACATTTTATTCAAACTGCAGAAATCAGTACAAGTGCATGGTAAAGGCAGTCATTATATTAAATAGGTATTTTTTGAGGCCAGGATGTATGATTTATTTTTATACATGCACTGGTTGGATTTGTGAATAAATAACATGAATTTTACAAAATTAACAAAGCATCCTTTACCTCAGCTGGATGACTCTATTTCAAGAGGAAAAACACTGAAAAAGATCTGGCAAATATGGAAGATTAATATGGAAGAAGCAGAATGGAATAGCATAAGGAAAGCAGTTTATAGGGAAAAGACGCTATCAAGGACAAAGTAACATTGGGCACAATTTCTCGAAGACTGGATGGAGGAATGGGAGTGAGTCACCCGTCATGGGGGTAAGGGAGGCAGCCTAGGCTCACTATAGTAGGAGTATAAGTAGCTTGGTAGTGGCCACATTTATTTATTTTATTATATTTTATTTTATTTATTTATTACATTAAAAGTATATATCACTTGATCAGGAGGCTGCACATGCATGGAACCATGAATGTACTTCCCAAAGGTGGCAGTTTTGGAGCTTTCATGACTGCCACAGGTAAGAAGGAGTTAGGGCACATATCCTGGCAACAATGTGACACTGCACCATAGTCCAAAAATCTTCTCACCAGCCCCAGAAGTGGGTCTGGTTGAGCCCAGAGGAGGCTAATGGGATCCAGTAGACTGGAAAATTAGGAGAGGAGCTGACAACTATTGCTTAGCTGCAGCAAGAGAAAGCAAAAACAAAAAAAAGGGCAAAACAGAATGGCAGAAGCTGGAATGCCTCTGTTACCACATCAGGGTATAAACTACATGTTTTGGAACATGGTAAGGCCCAGATCTAGTTTAGTCCCTCTGTTACCACACTGGGGTATAAACTACATGTTTTGGAACACGGTAAGGCCCAGATCTAGTTTAGCACCTCTGTTATGACACTGGGGTATAAACTGCATGTTTTGGAACATGGTAAGGCCCAGATCTAGTTTAGCCCCTCTGTTACCACACTGGGGTATAAACTACATGTTTTGGAACACAGTAAGGCCCAGATCTAGTTTTGCACCTCTGTTATGACACTGGGGTATAAACTACATGTTTTGGAACATGGTAAGGCCCAGATCTAGTTTAGCACCTCTTTTACCACACAGGGGTATATAGTACACATTTTGGAACACAGTAAGACCTAGATTTAGTTTAGTGCCTCTGTTACCTCACAGGGGTATAAATTACATGTTTTGGAACAAGGTAAGGCCCAGATCTAGTTTAGTGCCTCTGTTACCACACTGGGGTATAAACTACAAGTTTTGAAACAGAGTAAGGCCCAGATCTAGTTTAGCCCCTCTGTTACCACACTGGGGTATAAACGACATGTTTTGGAACACGGTAAGGCTCAGATCTAGTTTAGCACCTCTGTTACCACACTGGGGTATAAACTACATGTTTTGGAACACGGTAAGGCCCAGATCTAATTTAGCACCTCTGTTACCACACAGGGGTGTATAGTACACGTTTTGGAACACAGTAAGACCTAGATTTAGTTTAGTGCCTCTGTTACCTCACCGGGGTATAAATTATATGTTTTGGAACACGGTAAGGCCCAGATCTAGTTTAGTGCCTCTGTTACCACACTAGGGTATAAACTACATGTTTTGAAACACAGTAAGGCCCATATCTAGTTTAGCCCCTCTGTTACCACACTGGGGTATAAACTACATATTTTGGAACACGGTAAAGCCCAGATCTAGTTTAGCACCTCTGTAACCACACTGTGGTATAAACCACACATTTTGGAACACGGTAAGGCCCATATCTAGTTTAGCACCTCTGTTACCACACTGGGGTATAAACTACATGTTTTGGAACACAGAAAGGCCCAGATCTACTTTAGCATCTCTGTTACCACACTGGGGTATAAACTACATGTTTTGGAATGCAGTAAGGTGCAGATCTAGTTTAGCACCTCTGTTACCACACTGTGGTATGAACTACCTGTTTTGGAACACAGCAAGGCCCAGATCTAGTTTAGCACCTATGTTACCACACAGGGGTATAAAATACAAGTTTTGAAACACAGTAAGGCCCAGATCTAGTTTAGCCCCTCTGTTACTACACTGGGGTATAAACTACATGGTTTGGAGCACGGTAAGGCCCAGATCTAGTTTAGCACCTCTGTTACTACACCATGGCATAAATTACATGTTTTGGAACACAGTAAAGCCCAGATCTAGTTTAGCCCCCCTGTTACCACACTGAGGTATAAAGTACATATTTTGGAGCCCAGTAAGGCCCAGATCTAGTTTAGTGCCTCTGTTACCACACCAGGGTATAAACTACATGTTTTGGAACACGGTAAGGCCCAGATCTAGTTTAGCACCTCTGTTGCCACATTGGGGAGTAAACTACATGTTTTGGAGCACAGTAAGGCCCAGATCTAGTTTAGTGCATCTTTTACCACACAGGGGTATAAAGTACATGTTTTGGAACACAGTAAGGCCCAGATCTAGTTTAGCACCTCTGATACCACACCAGTGTATACATTACATGTTTTGGAACTCAGTAAGGCCCAGATATAGTTTAGCGCCTCTGTTACCACACCAAGGTATAAACTACATGTTTTAGAATACAGTAAGGCCCAGATCTAGTTTAGTGCCTCTGTTACCTCACCGGGGTATAAATTACATGTTTTGGGACATGGTAAGGCCCAGATCTAGTTAAGCGCTTTTGTTACCACACTGGGGTATAAACTATATGTTTTGGAACACAGTAAGGCCCAGATCAAGTTTAGCACCTCTGTTACCATACAGGGGTATAAAGTACATATTTTGGTGCCCAGTAAGGCCCAGATCTAGTTTAGCGCCTCTGTTACCACACCGGGATATAAACTACCTGTATTGGAACACAGTAAGGCCCAGATCTAGTTTAGCACCTCTGTTACCACACAGGGGTATAAAGTACATGTTTTGGAACACAGTAAGGCTCAGATCAAGTTTAGCACCTCTGTTACCACACCAGAGTATAAACTACCTGTTTTGGAACACAGTAAGGCCAAGATCTAGTTTAGCACCTCTGTTACCTCACTGGGGTATAAAATACGTGTTTTGCAACACAGTAAGGCCCAGATCTAGTTTAGCACCTCTGTTACCACACTGTGGTATAAACTGCATGTTTTGGAACACGGTAAGGCCCATATCTAGTTTAGCACCTCTGTTACCACACTGGGGTATAAACTACATGTTTTGGAACACAGTAAGGCCCAGATCTAGTTTAGCACCTCTGCTGCCACACAGGGGTATATAGTACACATTTTGGAACACCGTAAGACCTAGATCTAGTTTAGTGCCTCTTTTTACCTAACCGGGGTATAAATTACATGTTTTGGAACACAGTAAGGCCCAGATCTAGTTTAGTGCGTCTGTTACCACACTGGGGTATAAACTACAAGTTTTGAAACACAGTAAGGCCCAGATCTAGTTTAGTCCCTCTGTTACCACACTGGGGTATAAACTACATGTTCTGGAACACGGTAAGGCCCAGATCTAGTTTAGCACCTTTGTTACCACACTGTGGTATAAACTACATGTTTTGGAACACGGTAAGGCCCAGATCTAGTTTAGCACCTCTGTTACTTCACCATGGTATAAATTACATGTTTTGGAACACGGTAAGGCCCAGATCTACTTTAGTGTCTCTGTTACCACACTGGGGTATAAACTACATGTTTTGGAATGTAGTAAGGCCCAGATCTAGTTTAGCACCTCTGTTACCACACTGGGGTATAAAGTACATGTTTTGGAATCCAGTAAGGCCCAGATCTAGTTTAGCACCTCTGTTACCACACAAGGGTATAAAGTACATGTTTTGGAACACAGTAAAGCCCAGATGTAGTTTAGCCCTCCTGTTAACACACTGAGGTATAAAGTACATATTTTGGAGCCCAGTAAGGCCCAGATCTAGTTTAGCGCCTCTGTTACCACACTGGGGTATAAACTACATGTTTTGGAACACGGTAAGGCCCAGATCTAGTTTAGCACCTCTGTTACCACATTGGGGTGTAAACTACATGTTTTGGAGCACAGTAAGACCCAGCTCTAGTTTAGTACCTCTGTTACCACACTGGGGTATAAAGTACATGTTTTGTAACCCAGTAAGGCCCAGATCTAGTTTAGTGCCTCTTTTACCACACAGGGGTATAAAGTACATGTTTTGGAACACAGTAAGGCCCAGATCTAGTTTAACACCTCTGATACCACACCAGGCTATACACTACATGTTTTGGAACTCAGTAAGGCCCAGATCTAGTTTAGCACCTCTGTTACCACACCAGGGTATAAACTACATGTTTTAGAATACAGTAAGGCCCAGATCTAGTTTAGTGCCTCTGTTACCTCACCAGGGTATAAATTACATGTTTTGGGACATGGTAAGGCCCAGATTTAGTTAAGCGCTTTTGTTACCACACTGGGGTATAAACTATATGTTTTGGAACACAGTAAGGCCCAAAACTAGTTTAGCACCTCTTTTACCACACAGGGGTATAAAGTACATGTTTTGGAACACAGTAAGGCCCATATCAAGTTTAGCACCTCTGCTACCACACCAGGGTATAAACTACCTGTTTTGGAACACAGTAAGGCCAAGATCTAGTTTAGCACCTCTGTTACCTCACTGGAGTATAAAATACGTGTTTTGGAACACAGTAAGGCCCGGATCTAGTTTAGCACATCTGTTATAACACCAGGGTATAAGCTTCATGTTTTGGACACAGTAAGGCCCAGATCTAGTTTAGCTGAAACCAGTCATATATCTCAGTGAGAAAGAAGAAAAACATATAAAGTATAAATGTTTTAGGAACCAGAGTAGGTAACCTAATCTGAATTATAATCAGAAATTCAAATGGCAGCAAGAATATAAAAGAGAAAATAGATTATCTGAGAAACAGAAGCAAAACAGCAAATGTAAAAGCAGAACACAAAAGGGGCAGAAGAAAGAACTTTAAAGAATTATGCAGCATATACCACTGAAACCTGTTCTGAAATTAATATACTTTAAGTCTTGTTGCACAGAGAGAACAGAGAAGTAGCACATGATGAAAACAGATGTCCATGTACATTGTTACAATTTCAGAACCTAAGAATAAATCCTAAGGAGGGTTTGAAAAATAATAGAAATTAATATAGGGATCCATGTCAGTTGCTTGAAATTTGATTGCTTGAAAGGAGAGTCAGTCTGGTAGGATACCTCAAACAGATTGCAAAATTCCAACACAGTTGAAAAAAAAACACTACATGGTTAATAGCTTGAAGAAAAGAAACGCCGGCAGTGAAGGAGATAAAAAGAAATAAGGACAGTTATAATATTCAAATTAAATTGGAGGATATTTCTCACTGCAAGTACTCTTTGCTAAGAATATTTACTATTCCTCCATTCCAATATCTCTCTTTTACTCACTTCAATTTGAGGATTTTTTTTTCAAGGAAATTCAATTTAAACATTTAAGAAGCAATTTTATGTAGCCAAATACTGCCGCAGCCTTAGTAAACTGATAACTTAATATAAGCCTGCCACTTTATTAGAAATATATAAGAACTGTATAACATTCTATTTTATAAAAAAACTCTATAATAACTGTACATGTACATGAAGTTTTGCAGCCATGTAATACTCTATTATATGTAATGTATATAATTTAAGTTTACTTGCACTGTTTATTGCCTCCGACCCAGGTCTGTGGACAGGTCCACCAATCCAGTTACCAAATAGTAAGTAAGTAAATAAATAAATAAATACATTTGGAAAGAAACTGTCACCAGAAGGTTAAATGATTTAATAAAATGATGGCTGAGTTTTAGAGGAATCCGTACCAATGAATGAATCTAGAAATATAGAAATGACTGTCTGTACTTCTTAAGCTCTTTCAGAAGTGTTCTCCAGTTTGTAAGAAAAAGGTAAACTGATATGCTAGAATACATAAAAGATCTACCAGCTTCCTACCAGTGTAAAGTAATACAAATGTATGAGAACATACATAAATTAAAGAAAATGAGCACACTGTCCATTGGAGGTGGCATTTTTGATGGAATGTTATATATATGATGACCGGGCTTCAGTTTATCTGTTTTCAGAATTGTTGAGTGCAATGTAATCCCTCCCATACACATGCTTTTGAAATATTCACAGTTAAATACTGCTCCAGGAAATAAAGGTATCAAGCAAGGGTTTCATTTCCTAGACAATCTGTCTTTCTCACTCTCTCTCGCTCTCCCTTTATGAGTGGAATTCTGGAAAATGTATAGGTGAAGGACTCCAGGTAGCAAGAGAGCAGGGTGAAAGAGAGCGAGACAGACTGTTTTCCATTGTAAACTTTGGGAATCTAACAGAATCAGGAAATCATTAAAGCTTATTAAAGCTCTAAAATGTAGTCTCCTTTTTGGCATATATGTCTCTGATGTCAAGACAAACAGCAGGGGCCTTTGGCTGACCAAGTCTGCAGAGGACTATAAACTAGGTTTGGTCATTGAATCCCTTAAAGACACAGATACTATTCAAGAGGGCCTGATGTAGACAAACAGGTGCCAGAGCCATCGTCTACAACTCAGTGTGAAAAAATACATAATAGTACTCTTTGGAAAGATGTCCATCTCTGGAAATTATCACATTGATAATACACCCCTAAAAATAGACCAAATAGTCAGGGATCTGGGAATGCATGTTGACATTAACCTGACCTTTGACCATCATGCATCTACTGTGGTGAGAAAATAATCTGATACTGCACAACGTTCAAGTATGGAGGTGGCATTCATGTACAAGGAGGATATTGTTCTACTGTATTTGTCTCTAATAAGACAAATCATTGAGTATAACTCATTCTTTGGTATGTACCTGACCTGCTAATTGAAACAGCTTGAGAAATTACATAGGTTCCCCACAAAAAGAATACAGGGAGTAAACAAGTCCTATATGGGCCATCTCAAAGCCCTATTTCTGTACTCGGTCTCCTATAGACTGCTGAGCAGCAACTTATGCCTAGCCTACAAGACAACCTCTAACCCCACAGTGAAGTGTTTGTCACATATCCGCAAAACAAATAGCATCAGAAATACCCATTCTTAGGACCTAAACCTTGTCTGTGTTATAAACATGACATGTTGGAAGAACAGCTGTGTATTTTAAATATTACCCCTTCCCTGTAACAGACTTCCCACCCGTATGAAGTAAAGTTCATCCTTAATCATATTCAAATTTAACTTGGACAAATGGATAGGAAAACACAAATTTACCCTAGGTTTGACACCTATGGTCCTGGCAGCTGATGCAGAGGGTTAAGGCTATGAACTCTAGATTTTGTAATACGTTGTTTGATTCTCTCTGCCCTCATTTGCCTACTGTGTGACCTTGAGCAAGTCACTTCACCAAACATTGCTTCTGAATCACCCTTGAAATGCAACTGTGTGTCCAGTGAGCCTACATGGTTAATAAACAGAAATTAATATGATTATTATTATTATTATTATTATTATTATTAATCATTAAATATGTCCCTAATGGAAAGGGGCAGCCTGTGAATGCTTGATTTGTACAAGCCTATATTGTATTTCATAAAACTCCTTGGAGTATTGCCATGAGTAAGCTTGGCTAGGCTTAAAATGACTCTTGGGCTAATAGCCTAGTAAGCACCAATGAGCCTATGTGAACTATGAAGGCAGTATGGAAGAGTATTGAATGTGCATACAATCTGGAAATATGATATTGTTAATCGCACTGAAGCAGCAGAAACCCGGTGGATTTTGCGGTTAGCGGCTCATTGGGGTAGGGGACTTAATGAGTCCGTCCCCCTTAAGCCATCCCTTAAAGGCAGATCTATCAGATGAATTTAGATTCAATGTTTTATATTTGACTGTCTTTGTATTTCAATGTAGCCATGCTCTTTATATTTAGCGCTTCATGGTAGTTGTAGTTTTTTATATTTTTGTATTTTGTAGTTTTGGGCTAAGGAAATGATGTCTTTGTTCAGGAAGTGATGTTCTTTGTTCAGGAAGTGATGTTTTTTGAATTTCACTATATGTAAGCATCATCATTAATGTTTTTTTATTCACGTCTGAAGAAGCGGCAGGACCGCGAAAGCGCTCACGTTATTAAACTTTTACCTTTTTGGAATACACGCTGACTGGTTTTTGAAGCCACGCATCCACTTTGGTTCATATATTTCTTGGCTGTTATATAATTTTTGGCAGTTCCTTCCACACTGGGATTGTGTGTTTCATTTTTATCCTGGGACTTGGTTGAAGTTTTTTCATTCTTTTGCGAATGGAAGGAACTGCTTCTAATGGTCTATCAGCAGTGGCTGCTGAGAAAGTTGGTTTTGGTACTATTGGCTCTTTGCATGAAGCATTAAGAGACTTAAGTAATCCTCTTCTTACTATGGATGATGTCCCTCTTCTGGATGAGGGTGAATTGGATGTCGACAATGAAATCATGGTTCGGCAACTCAAAAGAGATATTGAAAATAATCTTTTCAAATATAAGCGCCTTTTGCATCAAAGGCATCATCTTGAAGTGAGCCTTACCTGCAAAGTTATTCCGAGGGGGCTCCGAATCTTGAATATGCCCACGTATGGTAACATGTATCCACAGTTGTTAATCAAATGGCAGAAGATCAATTTAGATGCCAGTGAAGCATATATGTGTTTGCTTATAGAATTCTTTAAACCTAGTGAAGCCGAACTCTTGACTACCATAGATGACCAACAGAGGCGACTAATTGAATTGGTTGGGACGAATGCGTCTGACCTATTCTTAAGAGAACTTCTAGATTGCACTAACCGGTATGGTGCTAACTTACTGATTCAGAAGAAACGCAAGTTAATGAGGGACAAGAAAGACTTTGAAAATAATAATGTTTTTGTTTGGCCGAAGTCTATTACAGCAGCCAAACCCAATACTTACAGCAGAGCCAGTACTGAAACTTCTTATTCTAAAGTCTTAACATCAGGAGACACTATACCTGATGTTAATAGAGTCTCCAGTGAAGAGACTGTTACATCTGGAGGTTTGTCTTTACATGTTGGCTTTGAGAATAAAGACTGCCAACAAGGTGAGGTTACTATTACCTCACAATCAATGACTCCAGTACATTCTATCTCTACCGAAACACGCAACACACCTCCACCTGTACTTGATGATTGTAATTCACGCACCAATTTGGTAGTGCGACCAAAAACCAATTCTGGAAAATTCTTTATTAATCGACAACAGGACTCTACAAGTTCTAACCAACAACAGGATTTTCCCAATGCCCCGTTGCCTATACGCACGGGCAAGAAGAGGAGCCTGGAAAAGGAAGCAATGAGGGCAACGAAACGACGAGATTCAGATGCAGAGACCAGTTATTCGATTCACAGATGGGTTCAACCTCGCTAGTATGCAATTTATCTGGACATTCTCTTACTGAAGCAGAACTTTCCGTCCTCAATAAGGGACTTTCTTTTGTTCCTACTAGTAATGCTGATATTAGCGATTATATTCTTGCTATAAGATTGTTCGCAAGGAATTTAAACCTCAGACTACTCTACCAGGACAATACATCTAAAGGTGAGCATATTTTTAAAAAGAAGAGTTTGGCAAATCCCTTATTGCGACCTAACCTAGAACTCTTCATAAGAAGTGTTGAAAAAGACTTGTATAGAGACTTTAAATCTGGTTTTTCTAGTACTTCTGATAACTTGAAT